>NC_056739.1:1298932665-1299070165 GCF_019279795.1 Protopterus annectens
TTTTCAGCGGTGGCCGGGAGAGAAAAGCTCCACAGTTAAATTTTAAGCAAAATATAAGGTGTATACAGAAGCATTCAAATTTACATAGTACCAAACTTAACACTGACTAGTAACATAGCATTGAAGCTAATCATTTAACATATTTACATAGAATGAACACATCTTTTACAGTTTTAGGTTAAGGCATTGCATAATCATACCACTCAGCTGTTCAGATTTCTGCAAAATATCCAGATTTTTGTCTCATATTTTTGTTCTGCTCATCATAAAACTTGTGCTTTTTTTCTGGCAATCCATTGAGTACTAAAGTCAGTAATAATGACACACATTTCAGTTTCAGACCTTATATCCTTCAGAAAATGCACAATAACACAACATCTATTATTCTAGTAACTTTCTAAGTTTATAAGAGCAATATTTAAAATCCGTCCATATTTTTAGGCCTTTGTCCCCCCTCCCCCAACTATTTTAGGCTTTGTTCAGATTTCTTGCACCAAGAGGTTGAGAGGTATGGAAGCAATGCATTTACTTTTTATTAGTCCTGAAATATTGTGCTGTTTATATTGTGGGGATGCGTGTATTAAGGTTGAAGTTTACAGCCATCTTATTTGATATAACTAGAGAGGTAGTGACATATGTCCTATTGTGAGGATGGGGGTTGGTAAAGACAAGATTAAGGAGGTTAGCACCTCTCCAGGAAACCCTAGAAATCTGGACAAGGAAGTTATTATTTACAAAACAAAAGAACCTCTGATTACATTTATTTGTTGTTATCTAGATTAGCTAGTCAGTTGAATGGTACTCAAAATCTTCCTTAATAAGGTTACTTGACTTAATAGGTATCTTTTTGAAGTATTTTAGATAATCAATATTCTCTTAAAGGGACATTGCGATGGGGCCTGTGTTAAACAATGATGTGTTTGTCAGTTTTATTGAGATACATATGCAGCATGCAAAATTTAATCTGAGAAGACAGGGTTCCTAGTACTTTCCAATGAACCTATGATCCTGTAAATATGGATAATTCCCTACAGATCCCAGTGGCTCATTACCTTGGTAAAGAAGGATTAGTGTTGTTCTGAGACCAAGTTTTGGTATCTCCATATGAATAATGATGCCTGAAAGGGAGAGTTAGGCCTGAATCCCAGACATTTTGCTGCTTAACCAACTACCATTAAACAAGGAAACTGATAATTGAAATAGAATTTGCTAGATGGGCATGTTTATAAGCTGAACTTTGCATAAACAGTCACTCTCATGAAAGCCAAAGTTCTAGCCAGTACACAGAAAACATGTGAAGACAAGAGTAATCCATCCCTAGCAAAGTAGGAGGGTGTATTAACCAGCAATTCCCAGACAGACACACCACTGGATCAGCCTAAAATGACAGCAGTTATGAAACTAATTATTTGATCTTTAAATTTAGGTATTATTCTTGATGAGCAAAGAATACTGCTCAATACTAGTGAGTTACCTTTTCTGGAGACACACGTGGCAAGCTCAACTGATTGCCATTTTTCCTTAAGTTAGAGTGTCTATGGTCATTCTATGCCATGTGAATGACAAGGCTGTAGTCATATTTAGGACAGTGATAGTTCCCTGATTCCCTCGTAATGTCCCTCATTCTAGTGCCTTATCCAATATGGTGATTGGACAGTGATAGTTCCCTGAGACCCTCATAATGTCCCTCATTTTACCACCTTATCCGATATGGTGAGCGCAGTGTCAGTGTGCCTGACAATGGAATCATGTATATTAATTTTATTTTATTTTATTTTTATTTTACATTTGTTAACCGTGAGAGTCCGACTGGATGCAGCTCCATTTTCAGTGGAGGCCTGGGGAGAAAAGCTCCAAGTTAGTTAATGTGCAAGTTGGTTAAATCATTTGGTACACATGTAATAAGCATCAATAGAGGTTAATGTCAAAGTTACAAGTTGTCAGTGTGATTCTATGCAGCAAATAGTCATACACAGTTAAATATCACATGATACATAGGTCACATAAAAATGATTGCTAGATATTTAGTCTACATAATAGGTCATATTTAGGCAGTCGTACAAAATGTAATAATTTTTTTTTTTCTAGTAGGGAGAGCATCAAAAGAGCAGATGTTTGCTAAAAAAAAGTTCTAGAGTTGGTTGTTTAATTGTTAGGATACAATTTGAGAGATAGATAGTCTTAGATTAGGAGGTTACTGTTTATTAGGATTCAGTTTTGTAAGGAAGAATTTTTCATTAATATGGCCAGTATAAGTTAATTCTAAAAGGAACTTTACAATGCTTTGTAGGATTAAATATATATTGGTGGGGATCTTAGCAAGAAGTTAATTCTACAAGGAACTTTACAATGCTTTGTAGGATTAAATATATATTGGTGGGGATCTTAGTGATTTGCCATGGCCTGGATTAACCTGGGGCGTAGCATGAGCATAGCCAATTATTAGAGTAGTTTTTTTTTTAGAAGGTGTTTAAATTGTTTTGGAGAGGTTGTGGCGATTATGTGGTTTGGAAGTGTATTCCAGGCCTGGGCTATTGTGCAGGCATATAGGGATTTAACTGCTTCGTTTTTATGTCTGATTACTTTTATTAGATTTTGGTTGCTAGATCTTAGTTCTCTAGTGGTTCTGTAAGGCTCAATAATGCTCTGAAGTGCTGGAATTTTATCTGGTAGGTGGTAGAGCTTTTGTGCTGTTGAGATTTTATTTAGTAGTAATACATTGGGTAGCTCTAGCCACCTGAGCTATTTTAGGGATATACAATGATGGGACCTATGTGAGGTTTCAATGACAAATTTGACAATCTTGTTGTAACACGATTCCATTTTGTTTAGGTCTTTTTGACTTAGATTGGTTAATATGGGGGAGGCATATAGTAGGATGGATAGCAGGTGGGTTCTAGCAGTAGTAGTTTTAGTATGTGTGGTCATGAATTGTTTGTTTCTATAGAGTAGGCCTAGTTTCTTGTTCACATTTTTGATGGTTTGTGCTATATAGGTATCAAATTTTAGTCGGTGATCGATTTCTACACCTAGTAGTTTTGTGAGAGGAGTTGGTGTGATTTGAATATTATTTTTAGAGTTTATAGTTAATGTTTCTTTTGAGGGATGGGATCTTCCGGGATTGAACAGAATCAGTTTAGTTTTGTTGGGATTGAGAATAAGTTTGATGGGCATGTATATATAGGACTGTACAATTCAAAGCAGCCTGGTGTGACTTTAGGGGCTCAGACTTGTAGTCTCAGTAATCACCTGTATTAACATGTGGAGGAGAATATGTAGGTGTATTTGCCTACATGGCTTAGGATTTTTAGTTATGTGCCTGGGAGGCTTAGGCAAGGAATTTTTGATTACTCCAACATTTGATTCCATAATGACAGGTGTTAATTGACTTGTACTATATTATAGGAGGTATAGGGTTTATGTTAAAGTGTTCTATTACAGGAATGTGGTGGGTGTTAAGAAAAGGTGTGATATTACAGAATGGAATGGTGAGGGGAAAAAGCTAACAGTACAGTCTGTGAGGCAATGAAATACTAGATTTGATAAAAAAAATACTACAGAACTAATGATACATGGTGAGGACTGAGTTAACTGGCCCATTTGTTTGGCTCTCTGATATATCTGGCATGATTTTGTATGCTGCAGTAAATTTAATACTGTCTGGTTTTGTGCTGTACTCTGCTGGCACATCTTTTAATTCTATATACTGCATTGGATATTTGACAGTTTCTTTTTTTTCAGTTGTGTGAGCTGCTTTAAATTTTACATGTTTAATATAGACTCAGAGCATCATAAGCAGTAAACTAGAATGCAGCGCCAGCATCCCCAATAAAATATCTATCTGTCTGCTGGAATCCTAATACTACTAGGAAGCCTATTCCAATATATCAATAAATTTCTGCCCTGAAATGGAAAAATAAAAATTGTAAACTACTAGGATGTTGCTTAAAAATGATAAAAAATTATTGCAACTTGTCCCTTTATCATGTAAGACAAACTGCCGTTTTTTGTCCACAAAGCCTCATTCTTAAGGCATTTAAATCCCCATAGCTGCTGGACTGCGTTTCTTGATGTGAGCTGATACAGAGAGAATGTGCTGCTGTTTAAACATAGGAGAGGGAATATGACATCTTTATTTAGGCTACAGACAGCTCAGTATGTTTTGAAAGTGTTACCTCCAAGTTTATTTTAGCAAAAGGTTTGGTAACTCTGGTAAAAGATTTTGCAGCATTTTTTTTTTTTGCCTTGCAAGGCATTGACTTCTCGTTATTATCTAAAAGTTTTAAGGTATCTGTTCCCTTTTATGTTCCTGGCATTAGGTAATCTATGAGATGCTCTTACCCTAGGCCTGCTTGGAAATTCTCTTACCCTAGGCTTAGGCCTTCTTAGCTCCGATATGAATGTGTGTGTGTGTGTGTGTGTGTGTGTGTGTGTGTGTGTGTGTGTGTGTGTGTGTGCGTGCGCGCGCATGTGTAGGGAACACTCAGTCAGCACTGTTTACTATAGGAAAATTATTTAATACTCATGGTGTACCTTTGTAGGTGAGGAAAGAAGACAGTTGAACTTTGTATTTTAGCAGTGTACTTTGCCCTCCCTTGGAAAAATAGGTATATGTCAAGAGGAATTATGCTGAGTCACTTAGCAGTTACTGTGTGCATTTTTTTGTATTGTTCCTGGGATTGTTTGAAACACTGTTCTTATTCTTTTAATGTTCCTAATAACTCATTTTTTTTCACTTTTTAGCCTATAAAGTATGCAAAAGGCATGGCTGTAGGGTATGATGACAGTCTATATCAGAGATAACATGAACAGTAAATATATTTTCCTGCAATGATTATGACTTGGTGGATTTATAAAGAGGGCACATGATATGTGTTTCCTTATATAAAAAGGCATCAGCCTCATCTGTGTTTCATCTACTCTGTTTGCTTGAGACACATCTGATCACTGCTGAATATGACGAGATGCTATGGCCGGGATATAGTGATGGATTTTTCTCATCCTTTGGAGATAACAGAGCAGGTCTTAGCCTACAGATGTTTTCATAGTGCTGAGACTCATAAGATGGTGGCCATTGTTGCTAGGCTATAATGACAAGATTTGCTGGTGAGATCAACAGTACCATACCTTTTATATGCACCCCCAGGGGTCTAAATGAAAGAATTAAATGGGATCCTGGGTCATAATAGTAATGGTGAAACATTTTGCAGAGTTTTGCAAGATTATAACACTGAGGTTCATTCATACAGTTTGGGATATCATGTAATGTTTCCACTTGTCATTTCATGAGATATCATCAATTTTCAATGTTAGATATCACTATTATGGCAGAGAGGAATTTGATCTGGTGCTGGCAGTTATCACGCTTCCAGTCTGTTTATCTGACTATACTACTCTGAGATTACAGGCACCTGATTTAGAAATTGACTGGGCATTTCACACATATTATTATTCTGCAGAGATATTTCAATTGCTTTTTTAGCAGGGAGGTGGGGTTACTAAATCCTGCAATGCATTGTGACTAAACATAGCCTATACTGTTTCAGTTGGATACATTTAAGGAAGTACTTGAAGATCAGGTTAAGGTTTGTAAGGCTTACAGCTTGAATGAGAGTGGTGAAGATCTCAGAGCATTGCATCACTGCTTATTGCTACTACATCCAGAGGTAAAGAGGCCGAGTAGACTAAAAGTACTGCACACTGAACACTGTATATGAAGTGTAGTTCTGCACCCCAGATGCTGAAGAAACCAGTTGGTTTTAGGATTCACTTGCCAGCTAGAGATCATTGTCTCTTAGACAAAGGCAAGTGAGAAATGAGCAAATTATCATTTAACTACAAGACCACTTGGGAATGTTTTTTTCCCTCAGGAGATATCGTTGAAGGTTTTGCTATTATGATTAGTTATATGTTGGTGCTGACACAGGAGAAGTGGAATGGGAACCCCCCGTTTTTTTTTTTTTTAGCAATGATGTTGTCCAGGTTGACACATGATTAGGCAGCAGCATTTCTGGTCCCAGTTACTTTTGAGGATAACATCTTTGGATGAGTAGGCAAGAGGGAAAAGTCTCTTGAACCAGATTCTGCTCTGCTGGCAAATGAGAAGAGCTTGTTAAGAACATTATAGAGTAATGAGCAGTACTGTTTCTACAGTAATGGTTTCAGGGAGTTGGAAATTAATGGTAATATCTGTGAAGGTTGAGTAAGAGTCTTAAGATGGTGTCTGCTTTCTGGCCTATCTTAGTTACTATCCATGATTACATACTGTCCATAGAAGTACTACCAGTGACAACAGCACCCCTTACATCTATTTTGGGCATCATGAATAATTGTGAATTAACTAGAATCAGAGATGTTGATAGCTGTAAGATCTTGCGGCTTTACCTAGGGTACTGAAGTGAAAGGATGTTAATTGTTGGTGGCAAGTTGAGATAAAAACAATGATATAGTAGATAAAGGTATTCCTTTTAACACTGCCAGTTTTGAGTTTTACATTCAGTTGGTTGATACATTGGTTTAAATTTATTGGAGTTACTGGCACATATGAAAGAGAAGATGAAGCTGTCTCTACCTTTTGTTGGCAAGTATAACTCAACATGGCTTATGTTATTACTGCTTTCATTTGTTAGTTGGAGCCTTAGCAAAAACTTTTAAGTATTTTAAAGCTGCATGACTACATTTGATAGGCTAATCAATGCAAACCTGCCCATCTTACTGGAACATTTGCTAGTGAATTGTTTTTAAAAGCATGTATTTATGACCAGATTGGTTGTCTTGTCATAGCATTTTGAAGTTTTTTTTTTAGTTACTTGGTGAAGCAAGTTATGACAAAATCTTTGATGATTAATTATTATGCCCCCTGCTTCCTTACAAATGCATTACCACCTTGCAACTGCTTGTTTCTGCACCCTTGCTATGAAGGCTATGTATCAACCAATGTTTTCTTGCTGAGCCTAATATCTGTCCATAGTCACCCTATGCAAGCAATAGTGACAAGGTGTACAGCTGGGTATGCTTCCCTCCCCCCTTATGATGGGCTTGGCCATCCTTTTTGCCAGCACATTCATGAGCAAAACCTGCTAGTCAAACTTGGGTCACCTCGGTAGAATTTAGGATTTATCCCTGTATGCCAACAGTAATAGCTAAGTAGCTAAGTCCCACTTTGTGACCTTCCTGATTTTTTTTTTTTTGGCAGAGCTTGAGAAGATGTGGCACTAGCATTTTTGTGCAGCAGCAAGAGGGCTAGTATGACTTGGGGTAAGGTTACTTAACTTTCTACATTAAGGGGGTCTATGTTCTTAATTTTGAGCTGTATTTTAGAATGGATCACATATTACTTTTGATGTTTTTTGGTTGGATTCTTACAGGTTACACTGGAAGACTCTCCATTTACTAGCATTTTGTTGTCTGAATAAGCAGTTTGTACATTTATAATAGCCAATATTTACATAGATGAGGAAGCTACTTCCTTCATTTTCATGATTCGTAGGAATGTAGACTGGTCTTTTGACTACATGCCCGGGACAGTGTAGAGGGTCTAATGTCCATCAGGCTCTGTTGACAGTAGAAGGACACCACTAGAGATCCCAAAGTGCAGCTAAAGGGGCTTTAATATTGCTGTCCTGGAAGCAGCTCTTGGATGTTGATGGCCCTTTGGCCTGGAACCCATCATATTAAGTCCATCCTTCAACAGATGCAATACCTGAGGTGTAGATAGTTTGTTAGCATATTTAGGTGGTTGGAATGTCTGACTGCTAGTTAGTAAGTTTAGATGATTTAAATGTCTGACTGCTCCACTGGTGACTAGGTATAGCTGGTCAATATTTTTATTTAATTTAGAGTACAAACTAAAAGCATTCCATGAGTGGCACATGTAGCCACCAAGCAGTAATAGGTGCCAAGGACAATAATGGGAAAGATATATTCGGGAGGAGGCGATGAGCATGACTTTAGATCACGATCACTATATAGTAACACATGACATAGGTATGTAACACAATATATGAAAATTAGCATTTTCAATTGGAAAAGCCTCCACAGATATTTTCTTCTCTAAAAAAACTGTATATACTGGTATCTTTTACCTGTTAGAGATACAGCAGTGACAAATTAGGAAAATGTATACACATATTTGGAGCTGTCACAGGCGGTTATGTTTACATGTTTTAGGTCTGAGTTGTAGTGACTGATGCATTGATTACAGCCAGTGACAGCATCTTTGATAACTCCTCCTTTTGCGGAATGGTGAGTGGTGATGATGAGGATGGGCAAAAATTGAGAAATCTTGTTAGCCCCTCTCATATTAACTGTGAGGCCCTTATAAGGAGGTAGCGATCAGATATGTCACCTCTGGTAGAAGCAGATAAGGTGGAATGTATGATGTCTGCCCAAATTAATTCTGTCTCTCTCTCTCTCTCTCTTTGTCTCATGGAATGTGGAGCAGTTGGGAATATGCACAAAATATCTATATTACATTTCATGTAGGACAAAGAGTAACACTGCAATATTCAAGCAGGCAGGTCTGTTATGGGAGAAGGGGGAAGAGTTATATGTTGTTATTTAGAAGAGGTAATTCTGGCCTTCTCCTCCAGCAGGGATTGCTCTGTGGTAGGCTTGGAAAGGATAAAAAACTCCACTACGATATGGCCATTAGACAGTAACAGTGTCAGTGGCTCAAAGGTGACACTCTCAGATTTGGTGCTGGATGATCAGAAGGCTGTGGGTTCCATTCCCATCTAGGCCATTGGGTTTAATTTTCATTAGTAACACTGCTGTGCTGCATTAGGCGGTGCTACACACCTGAGTGTACTGTCCTTTGGATCTCACAACACTTACTGAAAAAGAGTAGGGGGAATTTCCTTGCACCCTGGTCACATTTCCTCTAGTCAGTATGAACATCACTTTGGGTCTTCCTAGAAAACTGGCTGTTTGACTAGTGTGACAAACTCAGTTAACAAAATAAAAGTAAATAAATGTCACTTATTCATAGATTTATAGATATTCTGAGGCCAATGAGTCTTATGACCATTCACACCTTACTAGTACTCTCCATCAGGCTGCATTCACTTCCTTTCTTCAGGATGGCGATTCCAGTTAGTCTCAAAGTAGATTTTTAGATATCCATCCAGTTTTGATCTGTGAGGTTAGCATAATGGTTAAGGTATTTCTCTTACAGACACCAAGTGCAGCGTTTGATTCTGACATGGGGTCAGTGGCTAGGACTAAAATGACCCACAAGGGCAGTTAGCCTAGTATTAACCTATGAACCTATATAGCTTAAGTTTTTATTTCTTAATGATCTGTACCAAGGAAATTTTTCTGTTGCAAAATTGCTGACTAATGCTGTATTGCATTTTTTTAGTTCGTAGGTTCATAGCTATACACTACGCTAACAACCACCAGGGTCTTTATAAGCTTAGCCTTGCAATCCAACCCAGTTTTGTGTGTGGGGGAGGTATGTTACTTTGGGCATAACTGTCTGCCTCTGTCTATCAGACATTTATTTATGTATGTAGTTATTTATATTAATGGGTGGTTCTAGTGTTACTTTCTTTAGTTCCATAATTTGTTGGTGCCATCTGTGTGGTCTACGTGTCTTTTTCTATTTTGATGTGGGTTCTTCCATTGCTTTACTGTCCTTCCACATTCAGAAATGAGCTGTTGATGAACTGGCATTCATCCAAACTGACCGTAGGCATGTTTGCCATGAATGAGACAATGTGTGTATTGTGCTGTACACTAGTGAATTCTCCAGCATAAGTTTTGCTTTTATCTGTCCACCGAACAGCAGGATAGGCTATTTCAGCCATGATCTTGAACCATGTAAAGCAGATACTGGAGAATATTGGAGAATGAATAAAAACATTGTATCAATGAAGTATGAATAACATTTTTACAACTTTAAATGAAACACACACACACACATATATATATATATATATATATATATATATATATATATATATATATATATATATATATATATATATATATATATATATACACACATATATTACACTCAGTCACTATCTTCCTTCATAGAGCAGAGACTGTGGTCACTACATCTAAACGGCCAAGGAAACAAACTGTTGTACATAAAATCCACAAGAACTTTAAACCAGTAGCCTTTTAAAATATCATAAAAAAAATCATCAAAAAAGCGTTTGCAGAATCTAAACGATACAAAAAAAGGGGAGTTAAATAGAAACCCTCTACAAACACATAAAATGTTACCCACACCATATGTTCAAATTTTGCATTTTGGAACAAATGCCTTCTAATAATAATTAAAGTCCATAGACCTTGTTACTTGAAAAACGTGAATTATATTGGCAGTTGCATTTAAATGCCAATAATTGGCCTGGACTCAATGAATATGTTTCAATAACATGTTAAAAGCACTGGAAAGATAAGACCTAAATATAAGGCATATATTTAGATATTTTTACCTTTATTTTTTCTGCTTTATAGGGAATGTATATGCTAATGCATTGTGAATTTCTATTTAGTGACTCCTTTAAGATGATGTTTCAGTTCCTGGGGGCTTGGCTGTCATGTGATTGAACACAAAAGCTTTAAAATGAGTGTGTATTTTTAGGATTCCTATCTGATGAAGTTCATGCATTTTTTGAATGAATGCACTTATCTTGTCTTAAACAAGTTTTTATTTTAAAAGTCTACTGGATTAAAGTTCTTGTAGATTTTATCTACAGCAGTTTGTTTCCTTGGGCCTTTCATTTGTGTTTCCCCTGTATTTCGTCAGTTTGTTTTTTGTCACTACATTTGACCTCAATATTGCAGGAGCTCTGTCACAAAACCCTACACCTACCAGTTTGCTAAGACTTTTGTCATTGTTTCACAGCCTGTAGCACTACAGCTGACCTAGATATTGCAGGAGCTCTGTCGCAAAGCCCTCCAACTACCAGTTTACTGAGACTTTTGTCATTGTTTCATGTAGGCATATTTATCATGAAGAATCTTGCTGTGTATTAACTTTAATCAGTACTATACATGCCTGCTCTGTGATTGAAAGGCTCTGTGAACCCCTTACTAAGTTGGCCAATGTCTCTTTTTGCTTGACCAGTGGACTATACCGCATATGCTAGGTATTTAGTCTCAGGAAATGACAGAATACTTTTTTCCTTGTGCCTCTTTGTTAATTGCTTTCTTCTGTGTCTAAATTGATTGATCTCAGCTATAAATTGACGAATACCTACCACATTTCCTCTTACAGTAAACCAACAACAAAATTCAACTCAGCAGGGCTTCTTATTGCTTTCCTCAAAATAAACAGTTCTAAACAAATATGCATTATTGTCTTTTATACCCCTCCTGATGACAATACAGCTATACTGGAAAATATCCTACATTGAATATCCTTGACATTTCCACAAGAAAAAATATTACAAGGTGATGTGAATGTAAATTGGCTGGACATAAACTTTAACACCCCTACATCTAGCATGAACTTATATGATTTCACACAACTAATTAATAGCCACACGAATTATAGCAAGACATCAAATTATCTATTAGACTGGATCCTAGTATCAGACCCTAGCAAATACTCCATAACAGGTACAATGTCAGACTCTCTCAGTGACCATCTCCCAATGTATACTACTAGACATATCACACATCCAGTTAAACAGCATATTTATAAAACAACATGTAACATTTCCAAGTTTAACCCAGAAATGTTCATTACTACGCTATCTTCTATTAACTGGAACTTCCTAAAAATCCTCCCCTTAGAAGATGCTCTAACTGAATTCAGTACAACTTTTCTAAATATCCTAAATAGTCTTGCACCTCCTAGATGGAAGAGACTGAAAACAAAGAATGCAATTTTGCTATCCAAAAAGAGGAGAATGCTAATGCAGGATAGAGAAAAAGCATAGAAAGAATGTCAAAAATATAAAACACCTCAGTATCTTGAAAACTTTAGAATCCTTCACAATCATACTAAAAAGCAAATAACTGAAGATAAAAACAATATTATAATAACTTTCAAAATAATACTAAACATAACCCTAAAAAAATTGGACATACATTAAATAAATCTTACATCCCAGCCAAAAATTCAACCCAAACCCCTCTCCCAATAACTCACCACTTCAATCCACAAAACAGTTCATCTGTTATTTTACAGATAGCAAAGCATCTCTAAATAAGATTCCTCAGCATCTAATCTCAACCCTACCCAACAGCCACTTATCACCACATCCACTTTCACTTTCAAACCTCATCCTATATAAAACTACTCATAAACAAACTTAAGCATGCTCTTCTTCAGCTGATGACCTTACAAGTGAGTACCTAAAACTAGCAGCCAATAGCATTGTTTATTCTATCTCAATCCTTATAAATAGGTTGATTCAGGAATTCCACACTCCCTCTCTCTGAAAAAAGTCACAAATTATCCCTCTGCACAAAGGAGGAAATTCAACAGACATCAATAACTTCAGACCTATTGCAATCTTATCTCCCCTTGCCAAAATATTTGAAAAATGCCAAAAACAACTGCTAGGCTATCTCCTGCAGGAAGCGCTCCTATCCCCTACACAACATGGCTTCCATCCTTCCCATAGTACTAGCACTGCCCTTCTAACCTACATAGATACTGTCAATAAAGCTAGAGATAATGGCAAACTAGTCTCTTCCTTATTTCTAGACTTGTCTAAAGCCTTCGACACAGTTTGTCACAGCAAACTTCTTCAAATGTTCTCACTAGGTCTCTCTCAACCCACCCTTCTATGGTTCAAAAGCTACCTGTCCAATAGGTATTAGTCAGTAAAATGGCACTCTACTCTCGTTCCTTACCTCCCAGTCACCACTGGTGTACCAAATGGCCCTATCCTTGGTCCACTCCTCTTAAACATTTTCACCAAAACTCTCTATACTTTCATACAACAGACCACCTTAATACAATACACAGATGATTTCACTCTCACTTGCACATCTGACAACATGGTACATGTCGCTCATCCCTCTCTGATATAGATGATGAACAGGTGGGGTAGTATGTTTATATGCTGTATAACACAGAAACACATCAGGATGGATAACAGCATTACAAAATATAAATTAACAGATTGACAGACATACATGCTTGCATCACAACAGCTTACTACAAAATGGCACTCAGGCTTGCATGTGCTCAGTATTTATGCACTTGTGCAAGCCCCTAGAAAGCTTCTTAAAGCTGTACACACACACTGATCTACATCCTCCCTCTTAATGAATTGTCTTCAGTGAATGACATTAGAATAAGACATGCAATAATATAGACATCAGAAACAAACACAAGTTCCAAGTCCAAGTTGCCATGTATCTGTAACATGGTCTGGAAATATGACCTGATCTAGTAACACAGTATTCAGAATTGGGTTTAGCAACAGGGACAGTCTTCGGTAAACAACTTGTATCAAGAACTTCAGCATTCATCTCAGGAACAGGGATATTTACTGGAATGTCCTCAGGAATTGGAACACTGAACGACTCTCTGAGATAAAGAGGTTTTCTCACAGGCTAGGTGCTTACAGGCTCGGACACCAGCATCAAATGTTTCCGCTTCTGCCTCTCCTTGTGATTCTACAATGTACAATCTCTGCTCTGGGCAAATAATCTTCATGACTCCAATCCGATCATAACCTTTGCATGTTTGCATTCTCACTGTCTCTCCTTCTCATAATGGACTGAGTGGTTTGCATGGACTTATCATAATAAGACTTTTGAGATAGGTGTTTCTTTAACAGATGAGCTCTCACAGATCTGTTACTCCTAGCACTTAGAACCAACAAACTACTGTTGATTTGTAAGGTAGTTCTGATTTGTCTTAACAGAAGTCTCTGGGCAGGTAAACCAAGATGTTTATCATGAGGAATATTTCTGAGATTCAAGAGATTCAGGAAAACATCATTATTATCTCATTTTGACTTCTCTAGTACCTGTTTCACACTGCACATTCTGCCAAACCATTTGACTGCGGATATTCAGGATTACTTGTAACATGATTAAAGTCCCAATCTTTGGTGAATCTTTTGAATTGCTGGCTAGTAAACTATTTACCATCTTCAGAAATAACATTGTGCAGACTACAATGAACTGCAAATGACGCTTCATCTTAGTAATGACAGTACTGGATGCTAGGTTAGGAAGTAGGTAAATCTTAAATCAATTTGAATGAGTCTACTAACACCAAGTATTTCTGACCAATCCACTCAGAAATGTCAATGGCTACTGCTCCCCAGGGTAGTACAGGAATCGGGTTTAGCTGAAGTGGTTCCTTCTATTGATGTGGCTTTGTAATATTCCATACAGAACAAGATGAAAGTACTCTCTCAATGTCTTGTGACATAGAAGGCCAAAACACTAGTCGTCTCGCCCTCCTTTTAGTAGAATCAATTCCTGGGTGGCCACAATGCAAGATAGCAATATACTCTTGTTGCAAGGACTTTGGAACAATTACTTCCAAACCTTTCAAGACAACACCATTGTCAGACAAAATCTCATCTCTGTAAGGAAAATAAGATTGCACTTCTTGAGGTAAACTAGATTGCTTTGACAGCCATCCTCGATTGATAAAGTGGTTGAGCTTCTGTAAAAATTGGATCTGAGGCTGTCTGATTTCTAAGCTCATCAAGACGTTTGGAAAAAAAATTACTCATTTCCATGACTTCAAAATCAAGTTCCTCATTCTCATGCTCATGCTCTTCAGTGGTACTTCTGGTGGATAATATATCAGCAAGATAAAGAAGTATGCCTTTTGTGTAAGCAAGATTGAAACTGTACTTCTGCAATATCAACATCATATGTTGCAATCTGGATGGAGCTGAATGCATAGGCTTTCTCAAAATAGTGACTAGAGGTTGGTGATCTGTTTCAATCTGGATACGTCTACCATAAATATAATCATGGAACTTCGAACATGCAAACACAATTGCCAAGAGTTCTTTCTCTATCTGAGCATACTGCATTTAAGTTTGGGTTAGAGATCTGGATGCATAGGCTACAGGTTGACCCTCTTGACTAATGACTGCACCAAGACCAAGTTTCAAAGCATCAAAGGAAAGAGTAACTGGTTTGTGAACCTCATAGTATCTAAGAGTTGGTGGACTGGCAATTCTCTGTTTCAGAACATCAAATGCTCTGTGGTGTTGCTCCAACCATGACCATGATACATCTTTACGTGTCAGCTCTCTAACTGGTGCTGGTATTTGGCTTAAATCTGAAGGAGGTCATGCCTGTTAAATTTGGTCAACTTCTTTCAGACAGTCACTAATGCCGTGGATGAGGTGAAGATGGTGCACACCACCTACCTTGACCTGGCTAAAGCCTTTGATACTATTCTCCACTCATAATAGATAAACTCTCTCAACTAGGCATCAACCCAGATGTTACCAGATGGGTAGTTAACTGGCTCATTGATAGAACCCACCTAGGCAAAATAGGGGAAGCTACCTGAAGCAGTTGACCCGTAATGAGTGGTATACCCCAGGGATTAGTCTTGGGACATTTGTTGTTTGGGATATATTTTTCTGAGGTGCAGGCCAAAACCAGTGGGCTATAGCTGAACAAGTTTGCAGATGTCTGCAAGCTGGGTGCTGTCATCAGTTCCCCTAGTGATGTGAACATCCTTCAAGAGGGTCTCACCCAAACAAATGACTGGTGCCAGGAATATGGCCTCAAACTGAATGCCAAAAAATGCACCATCATCTCTTTTGGGGAGAGAGATGTCCCCACAAATTATCACATTGATAATAAGGTACTAAGCACGCAATCAGTAATGAGGCACTTGGGCACCCAGGTTGATAATAAACTGACTTTTGACCACCATATTGCCTCCATTACACAGAAAGCTTTCTACATGGCTCACCTCATTAGTAAGGGTATCTCATCCAGGGACAAAGTGGTCATAACATCATCCCTATATTCTTCCCTTGTAAGACCCATTATTTAGTACAATGCCTATTTTGGCATGTACCTCACAAAGCACATGCAGCAACTGGAGAGATCACAGAGGTTCCTCACCAGGAGAATTCAGGGCCACAAACATCTAACCTACTCAGACAGGCTAAATGCCCTGTCCTTCTACTCAGTCTCCTACAGACTCCTCAGAGGTGACCATTGTCTGGCATACAAAGAAATCTCAGACTCCACCTTGATGGGACTGCTGCATATCCACAAGTTAAGCTCCACTCGAGTAACCAGCATGGGCGACTACAATTTGGTCTGTGACATCAATAGGACTTGGTGGGACAGATTTGTGTCCCAGAGACTCCCCCCTTCTGTGGAATAGACTCCCACTTCATATCAAGCAGAGTACCTCATTAATCCTTTTTAAGCACAACCTGGATAACTGGATGGGGAATAGAAAATACACCCCTGGGATTCCACCTGTCTCCCTGCTGACCTGGCTAAAACCTTCAATACTATTCCCCACTCAGGTATAATAGATAAACTCTCTCAACTAGGCATCAATTCAGATGTTACTAGATGGGTAGCTAACTGGCTCACTGATAGAACCCACCTAGGCAAAATAGGGGAAGCCACCTCAAGCAGTCAACCGTAACGAGTTGTGTACCCCAGGGATTGGTCTTGCGACCTTTGCTGTTTGGGATATACATTTCTGAGGTGCAGGCCAGAACCATTGGGCTATGGCTGACCACGTTTGCAGATGACTACAAGCTGGTGCTGTTATCATTTCCCCTAGTGATGCAGACATCCTCCAAGACGGTCTCACCCAAACAAATGACTAGTGCCAGGAACATGGCCTTAAACTGAATGCCACAAAATGCACCATCATCTCTTTTGGGGAGAGTGATGTCCCCACAAATTATCACATTGATAATAAGGTTCTAAGTTAGCATTCAGTTGTGAGGGACTTGGGCACCCAGGTTGATATCAAACTGACTTTTGACCACCATATTGCCTCTGTTGTACGGAAAGATTTCTACATGGCCCACCTCATTAGTAAGGGTAGCTCATTCAGAGAACAAGGTTGTCATAACATCCTTGTATTCTTCCCTTATAAGACCCATTATTTAGTAGAACACCCCTTTTGGCAAGTACCTCACAAAGCACGTGCAGCAGCTGGAGAGACCACAGATGTTCCTCACCAGGAGAATCCAGAGCCACAAACATCTATCCTACATAGATAGGCTAAAGGCACTGTCACTCTACTCAGTCTCCTACAGACTCCTCAGAGGTGACCTTTGTCTGGTATACAAAGAAATCTCAGACTCCGCCTTGATGGGACTGCTGCATATCCGCAAGCCAAGCTCCACAATTTGGTCTGTGATATGAATAGGACTTGTTGGTGGGGCAGATTTGTGTTGCAGAGACTCCCCCTTCTGTGGAATAGACTCCAACTCCACATCAAGCAGAGTACCTCATTAACCCTTTTTAAGTGCAACCTGGATAACTGGATGGGGAATAGAAAATACACCCCTGGGATTCTATCTGTGTCCCTGCTGGACAGGGGGCATTGGGTGCTGACTTGTTGGAACAAGGGTTAAATTCTTGGCTAGGCTTGTAAGGACCTCAGAGCCAAGAGTCTAATAACGTCTTATGATCCTATGATCCTATAAACCTGTTTTCCCTCACTTCATATTGCAATTCCTATTTGTATTACATTAACTTACGTTTAATTTCTCTATAAACTGTCTAAAATTTCTGTAAATATTAAATGATTGTCATATACCTTGTATTGATTCTTAACCAATGTTTTTATATTATGTCTGATTTATTATAATGATTTAAACTGTAGATCTTTTTGTTTTATTTTGTTTTATTTTTGAAGATTTATTTATTTATTTATTTATTATTTATTTATTTATTTCAGTTTGATTACCGGGGAGGTCCACTGTGCTTGGGGGCCCGTTTTCAGTGGAGGCCCGGGGAGAAAAGCTCCAACAAGGAAATACAACAGTTTAATAATATTTTGATTACCAAAACAGTTTCAATTAACATGAAAAGTCATAGACAGTATGTATTACAGATAACAGGTAGTTACAAAAGAATAAACACTAACAATTTCAATTTTGTTAAGGAGGAAAAAGGCTTACATCATAAAAATCAAATTTTACTGTTTTGTTACATAAGCTAAATATTTTTAGAAAGGATAGGAAGGTGAATATGAAGAGGTTAGCTTGGAGAAAATGGAGAAGATAGTTTAAGAGTTGTAGGCTGAAGAGTTCAGTTGCAAATTTTGTTTAGATAGAGGTAGGAATGAAGTTGGGTTTTGAAGTTATTAAGGTTGGTACATGTCCTTAGTGTCGAGGGCAGGGCATTCCATTTTTTAGCTAGGGTAAAGGATAAGAGAAGCTGACCTGCAGGGCGCTGGGGTTTTTGTACTGCGATCAGGTTTTGTTGAGAAGATCTAAGTGGTCTAAGTTGGGTATAAGGTTGTAAAATATTAGAAAGAGCAGGGCAGTTAGAAGGGTGGAACAATAGTTTGAAGGCTGTGGTGATTTGGAGGAGGTTAAGTTGATTGGGAAGTTCAAGCCAGTTTAGAGAGTGAAGGGAGGAGCAGTGATGAGAAGAGGATTTGGCATTTGTGGCAAATCTAGAGATTTTGTTGTAGCATAGTTCCAATCTGGAGGTAAGTGTGGATGAAAGATTAGTGAACAAGGGAGCTCCGTACAGGAGGGAAGGAGGGAGGTAGGTAGAGGCAAGAGTTAGTCTGGAATGAGGAGAGAGCAAGTAGTTGTTTCTATACAGTAAGCCTAGTTTTATGTGTGTTTTTTTGATGTTTAGCTGGATATGGGTATTAAATTTTAGTTGATCATCAATTGTAACACCGAGAAGTTTCGTGGAGGGTACAATCTCGATAGAGGAGTTGCTAAGGCTGGTTATTTGAAATGAGTTTTTATCAAGAGAGGAGGATTTAGAGTGGGAGAAATGGAGGATCTTAGTTTAGTTAGCATTTAGGGAGAGATGATTTTGTAGCATCCAGTTTTCAGTGGTTGAGAAGGCACTTTGAGTTAGGGCTTGGAGGTCTGTTAGGTTAGAGACAGAGCAGCTCAAAGTGGAATCATCAGCATATTGCACAATTTTGGTGTTAGGAATGGCTTTGTGGAAGTCATTAATAAAGATATTGAATAGTAATGGGCCGAGTATGGAACCTTGAGGTACTCCGGTAGGGGTAGGCAGAAAAGTAGAGGTGGCTTGGCCCCATCTCACAGCTTGGGATCTGTTTGAAAGGTAGCTGGAGAACCAGGAAAGAGTCTTTGGGCAAAGGTTGAGATTAGAGAGGTGATTTAGAAGGTGGGTGTCAGAGATGGTGTCAAAAGCTTTGGATAAATCCAGTAGGACAGAGGATACTATATTACTGGAGTCACGAGCTGAATTGACAGTATGCAAGAAGGAGAGAAGGGTGGTGTTAGTACTGTGTCCTGGGCGGAAGACGTGTTGGGTAGGAGAGAGAAGTTGGTGCTTGGTAAGGAATGGCAGGAGTTGCAGGTGGATACATTTTTCTAGGATTTTGGAGAGTGGGGGGAGGATGGCTATAGGGCGGAAATTTGAGACATTACAATTTTTGCCGCCTTTGTGGAGAGGAAGAATGTAAGCGGCACACCATAGTTTAGGTACATAGGATTCAAGTAATGACCTATTAATTAGGATGCTGATATGTAGAGCAATAGAGTCAGAAGCTATTTTTAGGAAGGAGGATGGAATGTTATCAGGGGCATTGGAGCAGGGCTTTAGTTTATATAGAAGTTTCTTTATTAGGTCGGTAGATACTGGTTTGAGTTTGAAAGGGGGGGGGAGCAGGTTATGGAAGATTGAGCAGGGAGGGGAGGAAGGTGATTGTTAGTAAATGTCTTGGTTAGCTCAGCGATGGAAGAGGTGAAGAAGGAATTAAATAGTGAGGTTATTTCAAGGTCAGATTTGCTGGTATCAGGACAGGGGTTGTTTTTAGTACCTGGTCTAAGGAGGGAATTGATGGAATTCCAGAATTGTTTGGGGTTTCTAGCATGGTTTTCTTGAAGTTTGATGTAGTAAGACTTTTTATCTCTAAGGACTTGTTTCTTGGCAAGGTTTCTTAACTGCTTATACTTGAGGAAGATTTCAGGTTGCTTGTGTTTAATGTAGGTCTTCCAGGTTTTATCCCTTTGGAGCATTATCTTTTTTGTGTCTTTGGTGAGCCAAGGGGAGGTATTTGCTTTAATTCTTTTTGTTCTTGTTGGAGCTAGAGAGTTAAGGACTGTTAAGAATGTGGAATTGAAATAGTCGACGGCTTTGTCTAATTGTAGTATTTTAGAGGGTTCCAGTTGGTGAGTTTAAGAGAGTCAGAGAAAGAAGTAGGGTTGAAGTTAGATAGGTTTCGAGTGTGAGTGTAGCGGTGAGAGTGTGGGGAGGTGGGAGTAGCTCGAATGGAGAAGGCAGGGAGGTGGTCTCCTAAAGGGTCAGGAGTGACACCAGATTTTATAACTTTGTTTGGATGAGATACTAGGATCCAGTCAAGTATGGAGCCAGTGGGATTAGCTTTGTTAGGTCTAGTAATGGAGTTAGTAAGTTGGGAGAAGTTAAATAGGTTGATAGTTATCGTGGGATTTGGATTAGAGATTTTTCCCCAATCAATATTTACATCACCTGAAATGAAGGTTTCTAGCTTAATATTGGAGGAAATCCAGGAGAGGATGTCTTCCAATGTATTGGTATTGTTGCCTGGAGGGATATAGAGACAAATGATGCAGATACTTTTATGGTTGTTCATTTTTAGTAAGCCAATTATAAGTTCAGCATTATTGAAAGAAGGGATGGGGTTAGGGTAGGGAGTAATGGACAAGAGGTTGGAGTAGATTAGAGCAACGCCACCACCTCTTCTATTAGGTCAGTCAGATCAGAGAGAATGGAATCCTGGGGGTAGGAACTCAGAGTCATTAATGTGAGGTTTTAGCCAGGTTTCATGGATAGCTGCTATATCAGGAGAGTTATGGTTGAGCCAGGCATGGAAGAGGGATAGTTTATTTTTTAAGCTTTGGGCGTTGATGGTGAGGAATTTGAGGTTTTTATCAGTGGATTTCTTGTTCGTGCTAGGGAGATTTGTAGGAGGGAAATTAGGACCGGGATTGGGGTGAATATCTCCAGCCAAGTGAATGAATGTGGGATGGAAGAGGTGTTTATTAGTTTTGTATTTAGACAGAGGAGGCTGGTAGATGTGTGTTTACATTTAAGGTTTTTATCTGAGCTTGGAAAAAGTTTTACTTTCAGGAGGAGGATTGGGTAGGAGGGAACTAAAGAAGCTGAGATGTTGTGGTATTGGGAGGTAAGGTGGTGCTGGGGAGTAAGAGGAGGGGGGAGTAAATGGACATGAGTATAGCAACTGATTTGGTATAGAAATATTAGAAGGAAAAGGAAGGAAGAGAGGAGAAGGACCTTGGGAGGAAGGGAGAGCATGGTAGTAGAGGTCAGTTAGAGGAAAATAGAAAAGAGAGGTGATGGGGTGTTAGTAAAGGGGGAGTGGTTAAAGGAGGAAGGGGAGGGAAAAGGAGAGTTAGGAATGGTTGGAGGAGGGGGAGGGACTAATAGGGGGGGTAAAGGTAGAGGTACTGGGGGCGGGTGGAAATTGGGGGCACGGTAGGGGAGCGGAGTGAGCCCGCAGGGCGAACGGAGAGGGAAGAGCCAGAGAGGCGGGAAAAGGGCCGAAAAACAATCAATGACCTGAGGCTGGATAAGTAGAATTACTGCAGGGTACAGGTAAATATTTTAAACTTTTGGGCAGAAAGTAAGTAGAGCAGGGAAAAGGGAAATATTGCAGTTCCTTTTATCAGGAATATGCTGCCACCTAGTGGTAAAAGGAGGGAGGTGCATCCGGAGGGGAAGAGGTTCCTCGGAGAAGTTAGGCTACAGAGATAGATAGAGGTAAATAAAGGGAGAAGGACTGGGAACTAAGGATGGAGGGCTTGTGCAGTGACAAGTGTTAGGCTACATTTACGCGCACTGGGGTAGAATGCTGCTCAAGGTTAGGAAGATGCTAGAGAAAAAATATATTTAAGAGGTTACATATACTGAGTCTCTTTAGCAAGGGAGAGTGTCCCAACAAATTAATAAGGCTCAGGCAGATAGTCCACGGACGTCTTCTCTTTTGGGAGGAGTAATCTCCTGTCTGGTCAGTGAAGAAGGGGGAAACACTCTGAGGAGCAACTGAAAAAGGAGTGACAAAAATACAACAGGTTAAAATGGGAGTAAGGGGGGGAAGAATAGGAAGAAGAGTGCAGGAGGAAGACTACGCAGAGTAGTGGGGAAAGTATTCAGAGTAGAGTCGGAGGAGGAGAGAAAGTAAAATGGACAGAAGTGTATACTGAGGGAGAGGGAAATAGGAGGCAGAGAAGTTGGAAAGAATGAAAGGTGGAAACAGTAGTGCAGTAGAAGGTCCACAGGATATGATAAGCTTTAAACATCAATACAGCATGCAAACAATATTTAGGTAACAGAATATACATGCTAAGCAAAACAACAGTGCTGGAGAGTTCACATAGCAATGAAAAAAAAAAAAAAAAAACAATATTCCTACGTAGGAGACATTTTCAAGGCAGTAGCTGCAGCTAGATACAATTGTAACAATCAGATTTGCACATAAGACAGTCAGTTGAGACAGGCCTACTGACTAGCAAAATATAAATATATATCAGCAAAAACAAAGTCTGTAGTAATGTAGGGAGTAAGTAACTAAAACAATAAACGAAAATAATCTGACTACGGTTGGGAGGATAAATGACACTAGTTATCCAGTAGCAGGTGTAACAGACAAAAGTAGCTATGGTTCTAAGACAACAGTGTTAAGTCTATAGGGTAAAAGACGTTGTAAAGCAATTGCTGGTTGCTAAATAAACAATTGTTAAGGTTTCTCAACTTTAAAGTGAACTTGCCTTTCAACCTTTTAGTACACTGCTAAAAACAATGGTCACCTAAGATTCTACTGCTATGAATAGCATGGCGACAGTGAAATAAGGTAGTTGCAGGGTTAAATTCATGGGTCACTGGGTTCTAGTAACTTGGGAGCCAGGTCTCACAAGCCACGACGCTGATAGGCAGTAAATTACTTAAAACAATGTTCGCCTAAGGATTCTAAATGCTAAGAATGGCTTGGCGGCAGTAAAAGGTAGTTGCAGGTTGAAATTCAATGGTCGCTAGGTTCTAATAAGGTTGGGAGCCGTATTGCTCACAGGGAAAGACACTGATTAAGTAGTAAAGCTGACAGAAACAAAAATGTCATTGGTTAAATAAGGCAGGAGCAGTTTAAAATGCAATGATCGCTGATATAGTGTAGTGTAGTATGGCTGACTGAGCAATAAATGTCAGCGGTTAAATAAGGCAGGAGCAATGTAAAATAAATGGCCGCTGGGTTCGGGCGCTGGGAGCAGACTTAGCCGAGTGTAAAAGACATTGGTAACTGTAGAGGCAACAGTGAGAGTTCTGGCAGGTATGGAGTATTTGGATCAGGGGAAGGATTGCCGACAACAATCAATGATGCAGGCTAATACATTGGTGTAGTGAACGGCATCTAGAGCTGCTAAACAGACACCTCTATATAGCTCGCTAAGAAGCAAGCATTGTGACCAGCATCATAAGCACTTTAACAGACACAATGTATCAAACAAAATGGAGTCAGGGATCTAGAAAGTATGTGCTACTCATGTTAGAGCATTGGTAAACCATCCCCTAAAAGCTTAATACAATTGGACACTAATACGCTAGACTAGAGGGCAAAGCAATACAAGAATGCACGCTGCTCGGTCAGAGCAGGGAGAAATGCTAGTCTAACCTCAAGGTGTTGAAGGGCATTAGAAGGAAAGACTTTAAAAACAAGGATACATTTAAGTAGGTCTCAGTAACTCATACACTTCAGGTATAATTCAGCAGGTTACAGCAGCAGTCTGATTTACGAGTGTCAAAAAGTTTAGTAACATAAACGTTTTATACAAACAATATAATAACAGCATGTGCTATTTCCTTCATTCCATTCTACAGCTACACTTACCGGGAAGCGGGAGTAGCAGCCTGGACACAGGGTTGAATGCACATAGGGGAAGTACGCTATGGCCCCGATTTAAAAATGGCACCTCACAAATCGTCCTGGTGAAATATCATTCAGGGTGGGTAAAATGGCCTAGGGGGAGGGGATAAGTAGGGGTAGATGTAGGAAGGGAGAGGAGAGAGGGGGAGGGAAATAGAGCCAGAGAGGCAGGAAAAGGGCCGAAAAACAATCAGTGACCTGAGGCTGGATAAGGAGAATTACTGCAGGGTGCAGGTAAATGTTTTAAACTTTGGTTTACAGTTAAAAGCAAGGATGTTATGTTTGGTAAGTGAAGAACTCTCTGAAAGTAAGTATGTAAGTAACTAAATCTTTGAGTGTAGGGCAGAGGCACTCTTGGGCAGAAAGTAAATAGAGCAGGGAAAAGAGAAATATTGCAGTTCCTTTTATCAGGAATATGCTGCCACCTAGTGGTAAAAGGAGGGAGGTGCATGCAGAGGGGAAGAGGTTCCTCGGAGAAGTTAGGCTACAGAGATAGATAGAGGTAAATAAAGGGAGAAGGACTGGGAACTAAGGATGGAGGGCTTGTGCAGTGACCAGTGTTAGGCTACTTTCACAGAGTAGAATGCTGTAAAATTATTGTTTTTAAAATGTTTTGTAACAATTTGGAGCTTTCTTCCCCAGGACTCCGCTGAAAATGGGCTTCTACCCAGTCGGATATCAATAAATAATAATAAATAATACACACACACACACACACACACATATATATATATATATATATTATATATATATATATATATATATATATATATATAATCATTCTGTTCAGCTTACATTATGATTGCAATTGTACAGATTGCTATAATGAATAATGAGGATATTTTCTTCACACACCATCCATAAAAATGGGTGAGCTTTGGCTCAGATGTACAACCTGATATCCAAAATATGAATTATAACAAAATAAATGAGTCATCAAGGGCCAATGGCATTAATAATTACCAGTTAGTTTCAAGCAGTGTGATCTATAATGCATTAGCCATATAGTCAGTAAAAAGTAAGTAAAAAGCAAACTTCAGTGAAAGCTCTTTTTTTTCCTTAAAGGAAATGCTAACTTGTTGCAACCTCACTGGTTACTGTAATATGGCAATGACGTATGGGTGGCATCCTACCATAGTTCATAAACTTCTGTTTTTAGCATGTTTATAAAATTAGTTTTGCACAAATGGTTTTCAATGAGACATACTTTAGACTTCACAACCCATAGCTTATATATCCCCTGTAAACAAAGAAAAGTCTCACATTCATTTGGAAAAATATCTTTTGCTTGTAGAAGAAAGCATTCCTGGGTAGTTTGTCATAAATTATTAAGGCTATGCACTAACAACTTCATCTTGCTGTCTTAAGTTTTTCTCCCCCCGTCTTGTTTTGTCTACTATGGGACTCTGAGTAACTAGAAGGTGTTCCTAGATCTCCCTCAAAAAGAAGCATTTGTCCTCACTGGTTTACTCAGTAAATGAATAAACAAAATAAAAAAAAAACAGAAATAAATATAGCCAGAGAATTATGATTAATGTTAAATACAGTACCTAAATAATCATACATTTCATTTTCATTTAATATAAATGCAGGGCTCTTAAAGACAAGCTTGCAAGCTCTTGCAATGTTTACTTTCTGAGCTGATGGATATAACCTGCATACTTAACTTGTTAAAGTGCTTCAACATTTTTTATTTACTTTACCATTGTAATGAGAATACTTCTAATTTTTTCTCATATATTAAGCTTCTCAGTTTTCTAAGAAACAATGTATGCTTATAAATCAAAAAGGAAATCTATTTTACACACCACTAAAAAGCTTTCACTGAACAGTTACCAAGAATAGGGCTGAAGTGGACCTCATACAATAACTGTTTTCCTGCTTTTCATACCTTTTCTCAGCAGCTCTGTTACCTATATAATGAAAACAGGAATTTTTACTGATATATTTGCAAGTCCTTCAGTGTTTATTCTCCTTTCAGCACTTGTATACAATATTTTAGATTTAAATTAGTTCTGAGTTAATCAAATCAAGTCATCAAAAATGATTCCATGTATAAGCAGTGCAAAACAAGATTTGTGTTCAGCTCCAAATATTTTTGTAAAGACAGTCTGTATACTTAAGAAATAATACAACAGTTTTTGAGTATGTTTAACATTTCACTGCTTTATATTTAGTCTTTTAGCTTATTATATTCAAGTCAGTTATTGCAATGCTCTTTAACTGTGGCATCTCCTGGTCCCATTGCACGTTTCAGTTTCATTCTTCATCTAGGACATGAATTGCAACATTGGGAAAATGGCACTGAGATAGTCTGACATTGTACCTGTTATGGAGTATTTGCTAGGGTCTGATACCACCTATTAGGTCTTTTTTAAATGAGTATTGAAAGGGTTGAGTTCTTATAATTATCCCAATAGGCCACAGACATGGAAGGATGAAAAATGAAGCATATAAAAAATCTCATCCACATGGCTGACATGCATAACACAAATAGAACTACTCATCTAATAGTGGACTAAAAGATGCTGTACCTTAGTAGCTGTAGCCTTATCTCTATGTGCTATGCAGCTACTCAGGTAGAAATGCAGCTTGATCCTGCTGAAAGAAGGGTTGCACATGTATTATTTGAGTGCACAACACAGTGTCAGTTTGCATGCACAGTAGAAAGAGCGCAGGGAGATCTGGGGAGTTTACTGTTATCTTGAGGGTGAACAACACAGCAGCATTTTCCACCAGATGAGCCTGTGAGTTTGTCCTTGATTATGTAGTATAGCTGTACAGCATTCAATGCAAGGAATGTTTCAATGTAGTGTACACTAATGCACTTTTCTCACATGCAAAACCAAACAACTTAAAAACCTCAGCTTTGGCTGGCTAAGAACTAGCTGTATTCAACTGGACATATAAGAGAATTTAAGTACCTTTATCTGCACTTTTTTTTAAAAAATACAGTATTTAAATTGATTTTAACTGTGTTGCAGGAATATTAACTTAACTGGAAGTTAGTCAGTGTTTGCTGAATTTTGTTATTTGCTAGTCATTACAGGTGTGGGGGTAGCCACATTCTTTGATTTCCTGTCCTTACCTATTTAAGTGGTACAGTGTGAAATATTTTCTGCTTAAAAACCTCAGCTTTGGCCGGCTAAGAACTAGCTGTATTCAACTGGGTGTATAAGAGAATTTAAGTACCTTTATCTGCACTTTTATTTTTTCAAAAAATACAGTATTTAAATTGATTTTAACTGTGTTGCAGGAATATTAACTGAGCTGGAAGTTAGTCAGTGTTTGCTGAATTTTGTTATTTGCTAGTAATTACAGGTGTGGGGGTAGCCACATTCTTTGATTTCCTGTCCTTGCCTATTTAAGTGGTACAGTGTAAAATATTTTCTGCTTAAAAACCTCAGCTTTGGCCGGCTAAGAACTAGCTGTTTTCAACTGGACATATAAGAGAATTTAAGTACCTTTATCTGCACTTTTTTTTTCAAAAAATACAGTATTTAAATTTATTTTAACTGTGTTGCAGGAATATTAACTGAACTGGAAGTTAGTCAGTGTTTACTGAATTTTGTTATTTGCTAGTAATTACAGGTGTGGGGATAGCCACATTCTTTGATTTCCTGCCCTTGCCTATTTAAGTGGTACAGTGTGAAATATTTTCTGCTTAAAAACCTCAGCTTTGGCCGGCTAAGACCTAGCTGTATTCAACTGGACGTATAAGAGAATTTAAGTACCTTTATCTGCACTTTTTTTTCAAAAATACAGTATTTAAATTGATTTTAACTGTGTTGCAGGAATATTAACTGAACTGGAAGTTAGTCAGTGTTTGCTGAATTTTGTTATTTGCTAGTAATTACAGGTGTGGGGGTAGCCACATTCTTTGATTTCCTGTCCTTGCCTATTTAAGTGGTACAGTGTGAAATATTTTCTGCTTAAAAACCTCAGCTTTGGCCGGCTAAGAACTAGCTGTTTTCAACTGGACATATAAGAGAATTTACGTACCTTTATCTGCACATTTTTTTCAAAAAATACAGTATTTAAATTGACTTTAACTGTGTTGCAGGAATATTAACTTAACTGGAAGTTAGTCAGTGTTTGCTGAATTTTGTTATTTGTTAGTAATTACAGGTGTGGGGGTAGCCACATTCTTTGATTTCCTGTCCTTGCCTATTTAAGTGGTACAGTGTAAAATATTTTCTGCTTAAAAACCTCAGCTTTGGCCGGCTAGGAACTAGCTGTATTCAACTGGACATATAAGAGAATTTAAGTACCTTTATCTGCACTTTTTTTCAAAAATACAGTATTTAAATTGATTTTAACTGTGTTGTAGGAATATTAACTGAACTGGAAGTTAGTCAGCGTTTGCTGAATTTTGTTATTTGCTAGTAATTACAGGTGTGGGGGTAGCCACATTCTTTGATTTCCTGTCCTTGCCTATTTAAGTGGTACAGTGTGAAATATTTTCAACTTAAAAATCTCAGCTTTGGCCGGCTAAGAAATAGCTGTATTCAACTGGACATATAAGAAAATTTCAGTACCTTTATCAGCACTTTTTTTCAAAAATACAGTATTTAAATTGATTTTAACTGTGTTGCAGGAATATTAACTGAACTGGAAGTTAGTCAGTGTTTGCTGAATTTTGTTATTTGTTAGTAATTGCAAATGTGGGGGTAGCCACATTCTTTGATTTCCTGTCCTTGCCTATTTAAGTGGTACAGTGTGAAATATTTTCTGCTTAAAAACCTCAGCTTTGGCCGGCTAAGAACTAGCTGTATTCAACTGGATCTATAAGAGAATTTAAGTACCTTTATTTGCACTTTTTTTTTAAAAAATACAGTATTTAAATTGATTTTAACTGTGTTGCAGGAATATTAACTGAACTGGAAGTTTTTACTCTGCTCTTCAGTTAGTCCCCCCACCCTCCCTGTTTTTGTTTTGGTGTTAATCTTAGTGGCCTTGAAACTGCCCGCCCCTCTTGTAAATTTGTGTTTGGATACTCCTTCTGGGCCCATCTCATTTGCTCACTCAACTGAGTGCAGTGAGATCATATTCTGATTTCAGGCACTCCTACTGTGTACAAAGAGAGCATCTGGGAAACAGAAAAAAAAATTAAGCTTGTTTCCTGCCTTTCCTGTTAAGTGGTATAGACTATTTGTAGGCTTCTGAGCCCCCAAGCCCTTCTGTGTTGGATGGAAGCCTTCTAGCTTAGTTTTTTTTTTTCTTATAACTAGCCAGTTTTCTAGTTTCAGCACTCAAATCTGTTTCTTTGATCACAGCACTTGTTCAGAAAAAAAAATCATCTGCTTTTACTGTACTTGTGTTTCTACCTACTTTATTTTACTTTTGCATCATCTTAAAAGTACTCAATTGTATTTATTACTGCTTGGTGTAACTCATCCTAGGCCTTTTGCTTTAAACACTTGGGCTTCGGACCAGTTGTTTTGCACTGAGAGGGTTTGTGGTCTGCACTGTAGTGGCAGAACAGGTAGCTTACATCCTTCTAGGTTGGGAACTGCTGATTGAGGGCTCAGTGTCTGTTATTCTAAAAGTGTATTAATTCTGGTTTAAGTACTTGGGCTTTCAGGCCAGTTATTTTACATTAAGAGGGTTCGTGGTCTGCACTCTTGTGGGAGGAGAGGCTGGACTCTGCCCTTCTGAGCTGGGAATTTTTGGTTAAAGACTTATAGTGCATGCATATCTGAACTGCTTCTTACTGAAGTTGGTGCGCCTTGTTTGCTGTGGCATAGACTGGATTCGGGCCTGCTGGATCTAGCTTTGTTTGTGTAACTTGAGCACTAATCCAGGCATTCTCTAAAGTATTCAATTGTATTTATTACTACTTGGTAGTAACTTGATTAAAGTGTAGCTATCATTCTAAGTCTTTTGGATTAAGCACTTGGGCTTCAGACCAGTTGTTTTACATTAGGAAGGTTTGTGGCATGCACTGTGGTGGCAGGACAGGTAGCTTTCATCCTTCTAAGTTGGGAACTGCTGATTGAGAGCCCAGTGTCTGTTATTCTTAAAGTGTATTAGTTCTGGTTTAAGCACTTGGGCTTCAGGCCAGTTATTTTACATTAAGAAGGTTCGTGGTCTGCACTCTTGTGGGAGAAGAGGCTGGACTCTGCCCTTCTGAGCTGGGAATTTCTGGTTAAAGGTTTATAGTGCCTGAATATCTGAACTGTATCTTACTGAAATTGGTACACCTTGTTTGCTGTAGCATAGACTAGAGCCAGGCCTGCTGAATCTAGCTTTGTTTATATGCTTGTTGTTTGTTTGCTTGTTATTTCCCTGGAACGCTAATTCCACCTAATACGTGGCGTCTCAGTGCTTCTGTGGATCACTAGTGATATCTGCATTGCTTACTGTACTTATTTCCTTGTTTCACTTGAAAGAAAGTTACTGTTTGTCATTTTTGCATTTAAGTTACCTGTCACACATTGCACTTAAGTTACCTGGCACTTGCTCACTAAAGCAATTATATAAGTCAGCACTAAAAATTAAAAGCACTACACCCTCACTCCCCACTGGCCCTTGTTTTCAATTATAAAGGAATTCCCAATATTATTCTAGCATGTCCAAAGGTCAGTTGTCAATCTCCTCTCCGGTCCAGCTGGTGAATCTGGGAATCTTGAGGCAATGTTACAACTGCCTCATGTACACAGACAACCCTCTCCTCCTCCCAACAAATTCCAACACATGTGAGAGATGCAACCATATAGCCAAACTGGAGGCTAAGCTCTCTCAACTCAGTACTGGCATAACCAGTCAGGAGGAGAAGGAAACCACACTCACTACAATTCCAGTCTCACATAGACCTACCACGACAGCAAACCAAACGCATAATCACACAAAACATACTGAGGCTCTAAATAAAGATCTGCCTAAGCAGCAGAGACCTCCAAAGCAGACACCCAAGCAACCGCTACCCCAAAACAAGACACGTGCAACACATATCTCACAAAGCCAGTGTGCCGAACAGTCACAGCCCTTAAGACTAAATAACACACCTGATACACTTGCAATAGGTGACTCTATCGTCAGGCACACTGACGTCCCGCTCACCAGGCTGAACAAGGAGAGGGTCATGGTGAGCAGCCTGTCGGGCGCTAGGATCCGCCACATAACACAGGCACTCAGGTCACTCCAAGGCAAGTACAAATATGACTCAGTCATTGTCCATGCAGATGTGAATGACCTGAGACGTACCTCTGAAAAGAGACTTAGAGGAGCTCTATGAGCATGTAGCCCAGGCCGGTATGACCCTGACCTTGAGTAGCATCTTACCCTCACCAAGAATAATGCCACAATATGAAGACAAGATGATCAATTTCAACAATTGTCTTAAGTACTGATGTCATTCAAAGGGGATCCAATGCCTGTCAGCTTGGGATGATATGCTCGACAAGCCACGATGCTTCGCTAGGGACGGCTTGCACCTGTCACCCCTGGGCTTTCGGATATTGGCAAAGGCTCTTGCTACCCCCATAGTGCCTTTTTTAGGCAAGGCTTAAAAGACAAACCCACCTCCATAGGTATCACAAGGGATAAGAATCTAAGTAATGCTACTCAACGCCAGAAGTCTAAACCTCAAGATGCACACACTCAAAACTCTCCTTAGCATGGAGAACATCGATATCTGTGCAGTAACAGAAATCTGGTTCAGGGCTCCCGAGAGCACCCCAGCACTACCAGGTTATACCTCATACCATGCTTTTCGGCCCCAAAACTTGGACCGAACCACAAAAGGAGGGGGAGTATCGATATTCATCAAAGATACCCACACCTCCAGGTTGGTGGCAAAGCACGAAGCATCAGAGACTATCCATGTGCAACTAACAGTGGGTAAAACTGCCTTCCAGTTTATAGGCTGCTACAGACCACCCTCCCAAACCCAGGAACCCCACTCGGCCTTCCTGAGAACACTGGAAAATATGAAGGTCTCTCCAAACACCATTATATTGGGTGACTTCAACTACCCAAACATAGACTGGGAGCATTACTCTAGCTCCAACACCCTAGCCCAAAGGTTCCTAGAATTTATAAACTCAAATGCTATGGAACAACTTGTTACCACTCCCACAAGAGGGGAAAACATACTGGACCTGATCATCACCAACATAGGGACTCTATGCTCCAGACCAGAAGTGTATCCCTCACTGGTAATATCAGACCATAAACTAATCTCACTGGATATTCACATCCCGACCCCACCCCCTGCCCAGAAAACCACAGTGAAAAACTTCTCTAAAGCAAATTTCACACTCCTCAAAACCGAGGTGGAATCCTTCATGAAAATATGGCCCAGACCGCAGAATCCTTTATAAACGCATTCTATGAACACCTTCAGGAATGCATGGATCATGCGATCCCAAATAAAACCAAGACCCAATCCTCCAAAGGCAGAAGTCCTGTCTGGTGGACCCCAGCCATAAACAAACTACACAATAGAAGGAGGAAGCTACTAAATGATAGAGCAAAATCCCAAAAAGGGAAGGCATCACTGATCAGTATTAGCAAAAAACTATGGGCACTCATAAAATTGTCTAAGGCCAGCTTCGAGAGAAAAATTGCACAGGACACTAAGGATAATCACAAGGCTTTCTTTAGTTATGTTAGGAACCTGGGTGGTAATTCCCAGATATGCTCAGAATTAGTCCAAAATGACAAAAAATACACCAAACCCACAGACATTGCCAACATCCTAGCTGACAGGTTCAGCACAAACTTGCCCCCTCCCTCCCCACCAAAAGGGCAAATATCTATCCCAGCAGAGTGCTGCCCCCCTGACATCTCAGATGCTCAGGTAAGAGCCGCCCTCTCCAAAGCAAAAAACACAGCATCAATGGGACCAGACGGTGTCCCGGGCTGCGTCCTACATGAACTCCAAGAAGAGCTAAACCCAAACATAAAACTACTGTTCAGTATCAGCCTTACTACAGGATATGTGCCCAAAGAGTGGCGTACAGCAACAGTGGTCCCTCTCCATAAAGGTGGTGCCTCAACGGATCCTGGAAACTATCGTCCCATAAGCCTGACTAGCTTGGTCTGCAAAGCTATGGAAAGGATCTTCATGGACCTCATAAATAAAGATATTGGGGGCCTACAGACATTGGATCCTACCCAGTTTGGCTTTGTTAAGGGCAGATCCTGCCTCTTAAACCTGGTTGATTTCTTTGAAACAGTCACCAAGGCCATTGACGAGGGGAAGGTGGTCCACACAGCCTACCTGGACCTCGCAAAAGCCTTCGATACAATACCCCACTCGGGCATTATAGATAAGCTCACCAGCTTAAATATAAACCCCTATGTCACTAGATGGATTGCAAACTGGCTCAAGGACAGAACCCACATGGTTAGAATCTGGAGCCATGTTAGACTCCAAACCAGTTACAAGTGGTGTCCCACAAGGCTCAGTCCTGGGACCTCTCTTGTTTGGTATATATTTCTAGGAGGTACAGGCCAACACGGAAGGACTGTGGCTGACCAAGTTCGCAGATGACTGCAAACTGGGTGCCATAATCGACTCTCCAGCCGACACAAGCATCCTCCAAAAGGGCCTCATAGAAACAGACAACTGGTGCCAGAGCCATGGCCTCAAGCTAAATGCCAAAAAGTGTATAGTCATCCCCTTTGGCAAAAACAAAGTGCCCACAAATTACCACATAGGTGGTAATCCATTAAGTACAGAAGAAGTAATTAGGGACCTAGGGACCCAAGTTGATAGCAATCTCTCATTTGACAACCACGTGGCCAAACTGGTTAGAAAAACATTTTATATAGCCCACCTAATCATGAAGGGATTCACATCAAGATCAGGGGAGGTCATCGTGCCTCTTTACTCATCCCTCATCAGGCCCATAATTGAGTACAATGCCCCTTTTGGGATGTACCTTACCAGACACCTGCAGCAACTGGAAAGACCCCAAAAGTACCTCACCAAGAGGATCAAAGGGCTCAAACAGATGCCATATGCTGCCCGGTTAAAGAAACTCCAGCTCTACTCAGTGGCATACCGCCTGTTCAGAGGCGATCTGTGCCTGATGTATAAAGCCATGTCCACCCCGGAATTAATGGACATGCTGCACCTCAGAAAATCCAAATCCCATCGAGCTACGCACTCGAGAGACTTGAACCTCAGCACTGAAATAAATAGGACATGCTGGAGGGACAGATTTATAACCCAGAGGCTCCCTTCACTCTGGAATAAAATCCCAGTCCAGGTTAGGCAGAGTCCCTCATTGACTCTCTTCAAGAGGAATCTTGATGAGTGGATGGGGGATCATAGGTTTACCCCGGGTATCACTTCTGTGTCACTGTTAGACAGAGGCACAGTATACTAACCTCAAAAAAAGGCATAGCAAAATTAATTTAAAATGGGTGGCGAAAGCCAAACACACTCTGGCTAGGCTTATAAATGCCCTAGGGCAGATAGCCTAGTATGAACCTATGAACCTATGAACTAAACTGAGACAACTGCTGAACACATTAAATGTAGAGCAGTAGTATGCAGATAAAGAAAATTAATTAACATTTTCTTTTTTTCATAGAAGCTCTAGCTATTGTGAATGCTGAAGCATGTAAAATGAGTTGACTTCTTAAATATATATACATTTACAATTATGTATTACATATTGTTAGACTCTACATTCAGAAATATAAGACCATGAAAATAAGAAAAGCATCAATCAGATTTAAACAAACAGGAAATATAGCACCAGGGACTCCTAAAGCAGAGAAAGCAGCTATCAGTTAATTAGTGCTGTTTTGCATCAAACGTGCACAAGCAGATTACAATCCCTACACGGAGCTCATGTTGGAGTATACCTGAAAATTACGCAACTACTGTTTGGACTTAACAGGTCAGAGAAAGAAAAAATCAAAAGAATCTTTAGCTACTGACAGTGACATCTTCAGAGCTTTTCTTTATAGGCTATCTGCCTTCAAACACATTTATTTTGTATTTTCTATGTGGGACTTTCTGAAACAACTGCATGTATATTTCATTTTAATTTTATAAAGAGTTTTATTAATTTTAAATACTCATGGCTAGTAGTCTATTTATTAACTTAAGGGAATTTTTTGAAATGTTACCAGCTTAAGGGTTAGTGTTCATACTAACATTTAAGCATTGCCTTATTTTAACAGTTAGCAGTAAATGTGTTTGGCATGCAAAAGTGGTCTAGCTGGTGGCAGCATAACTATAAAGACATGAAAGAATGTACTTTTACTCCAAATATACAATTATTCCCATCCTGAAATTACTGTGTGTGCTTCTGTATAAAATAATCTTGGTTAAGCTTTTAGTTACTCTTAGCAAGACAGCAGTGGAAGGCACTGAGCTGAGAGCAAGGGGGTTGTGATTATACCGAGCCACTAATTATAGCATCATTCTACAGATACTAAAGGATTTTGGTGTGTCTATTGCGTCAGCAGTGTACATTATTGCATTCTCTGGGTGGTGCTGGGGATTTAAAGGCTATACAAGGGCATATTAATTTGTGACGGTGGTGAAGACTGTGAAACTGTAGTACTTGTTCATTACATGTAAAAATTAGTGAAAGTGAGCAAGATTATATGCCCATCCACCACAGCAAATCCTACCTTTTTCTGCATACTGCTGTTCATGTGCATCCTAGCTTGCCTTTATGTTTCATAAAAGTGTGAAACCCTGTTATGTTACAGTCTATTACTAGATGTTGTTTCTATTCAGCAAATCAAAGCATGTAGGAGCAGTTAAATGTTACTATTAACCTGCAACTGCATTTAGTTTACATGAAGGGAACATGGTCTTATTTTTATGGTTGTTGTGTGTGTGAATGCATGTGTACATGTCTATGTTTGTGTTTATATGTATACTTACCACCCTGAAGGCAAATGTGAGGATGGAAAAAGACCGGCTATCAACTGCTGAATGCTCTGCCAGTAGAAGGTGCTTTGCTAGCTTCATCAGCGGTTGTCATTATATCTGATCTCTGAGCAGAAGGGTATTCATAAGCACCAACTGGACAGAGGGAAGTTGATGGCTGTCTTTGACATTTTTACAGCAGTCACACAGATTACTTTTGAAGAGAAGGACTTAATCTAGAAAATCCAATGCTGGTAATGTCACAGCATACTGGAACAATGAGTCCCCAAACTAAGGAGAGTCAGGTGGAGTGGAAGACACCTGGTGACTTGCCACATGATGATGCTCCAGAGCCTTCAGCAGGAAACTGGTACAAAAGTTCAGTTGAAGTTGCATAGCAAGGGAAGGAGCAGGAAATGAGACAACTCTGACACAGGCAGTGTTGTGGAGTGATGGGCCAATGAAATCCATTAGGAAGGAAGAGCAGATGATACATGATGCATCTGAAGACAATATGTTACAGAAAGTTGTTACTGGAACTCTCTGTAGAATGCCCACAGAAATATAGAGTAAAGAATGTGCTCTCAGATTAGAAGAAAATGATCTATGGGAAAAACTGCTTGATTTGCTAGAGATGGTTGACATATTAAGATCGATGAAAGAATGATTACAGAAAGTAATTAATACTCAGAGTGTTAAAAGTCTGTTAAAACAGGTGAACACCGTAATTAAGACTTTCAAGAGGAATTTATGTGATAGATTTAAATAGAATATATTACTGTGCAGCTAAATTAATGACAGCTAAAGTCTTACCACAAAAAAGGAACAATTAGGGAAAGGAAGGGAAGAGAAGAGATAAAATGCAACTATGGAAGCAATGAATAGAGAAAGCTATAAAGCAATTAAGACAAGAAGTATCACTGTTAGAAGAATATAGCAGATCAATAATAATACTTTGAAAGATAGATGTGGGGAAGGCAATGCGCAGTACCAAAATGGACTAGGAACTATCATACACTCTTGCAAATAATAAACTAAATATATTAGCACAGGCATAAAAACATAGAAGATATGCAGATAAATATAAAGAAAAAGTACAAAATAAGTAATTCATTGTTGACCAAAAAAGGTTTTATACAGAACTGGGGAGCAAAGCAAAATGAATAGAAAAAAGAAATAGACACATTTTGGAGAAATATTTATGAAGACATTGTGGAATATAACAAAGATGATGAATGGATAGAAAAATGAAAAGAAACAGTAAGAAGTTCAAATGTACATGATATGGAATGGGATGAAGTAACAGCCACAGCAATTGAAACAAAATTAAAGCTCCAAACTGGAACTCCCCCAGGCCCATATGCAGTACCCAACTTCTAGCTAAATATATTAACATCTTTTCACAAAGATTTATCACTGAATAACAGTTACTTATATGTGCATCTTGAACAGACAGCAACCTGGTTAATAACAGGAAAGATGATACTCCTTCTAAAGAGTGAACCTGTAAGCCATCCTAAAATTTAAAGAGTATAGACCTTAAAATGACGTACAAACTATATAATGAAATTGATGCAGACAGAGTTTACAGTCATTCAGAAAAGAACTCAATCATGGCAATAGAAATAAAGTGTAACAAAAGAAAATCGTATGGAACAAAGGATCATTTGTTGCGAAATAGAGCCATAAAAAGAATTTAAAAAGAATAAGAATCTCAGTATGGCATGGATAGATTACAAAAAAAGCATTTGACACATCTCAAATTCATGGATAAAGGAGTGCTTACAGATGAGTAAGATACATCCAACATTGATCAATTGCATTATAGTGACCATGAAACAGTGGCAAACCACTTTGCAGTTAGGCCATGACAAAGGGCAAATTTTTATCCAAATGATAAAAATTCAAAGTGGGATATTCAAGTGGGATTCTTTGTCATCACTGCTATTTTGTCTTGCCCTTAACCATTAAGTGTTTACTTAACAGATTAGGTAATGGTTACAATTTGGCTCCCAGAAAATCTACCTTTTGTGGATGACTTAGAACTATGTAGTTCATTTGATGATGAGTTGAGAGCACAAGTGGTTAAGACTTTCGCAGATGATGCAACAATGTCACTTGGTCTTGATAAATATGCTAAAGCAATCTTTAAGGCATGAAAGTTGCAGCACCAAGAAAATATCAATCTGTGACAGGAATGTGATATAAAGGAACTGGGGCAGGAGGGCATTTATAAATATTTGGGAACTGAAGAAGAACTGGCAATAAATCATGAACAATTGTGAATAAAACTCAGGAAAGAACACTTCAGAAGATTAAAACCAATATTGAAAACAGCACTAACATCTAGGAATAAAGTCAAAACTATACACCAATTTGCACTTTCTGTTCTAATTTACAGTTTTGGGGTGATTGATGGCCACAAAAGATATTGGATCAGTTGGACAGGAAAATAAGAAAAATGTTTCATATTTATTGAATAATATATAAAACCTGGTATATAACAAGATTATATATTCCTCATTCTGAAGGAGGTATGGCCTCAAAATTGATTACATACACAGATCAGCAGTCGTGAGACTGTGTGTGTGTGTATATATATATATATATATATATATATATATATATATATATATATATATATATATATATATATATCTGCTGACCTCATCAGATCTAAACATAGTGAAAGTTTAGTTTTAATAGAAGCATTCCTGTTTCAAGCAGGATTAGAAACCAAACCAGATGTAGACATAAATCAGACGCCAACTGAATGTGCCAAAAAATAATATAAGGAGAAGGATCAGATTAAAAGCAAGGAAATGTGGAAAAGCTGTAAATATAGTGGCAGGCACAGAGATCTCCTGGAACAACTTCATGTTGATCATGATTTGATACAGGAATGGCTAAGGAAAGGTGAGTTGAAACCAAAAAAAATAAAAGGTTAATGGCAGCCCAGGATAATGGACTATGTACACATTAATTTACTGAGTCCACTGAACATGTGGGAGAAAAAGACAACTGTAGGTTCTGAAAAAAAGAATTGGAGGCAGTCCCACATCTTGTAGCTGGGTGTAATATACTCATAGCAGAGGGCCGGGACACTGAAGGGCACAACAAAGTGGCAAGCTTGTTGCATCTGGGACTATGCAAACACTACAATATAGTAGTAGATGATAAGCATTGGAAACATGAATTATATCACCCATTGCCAACAGTTCAAAAATAGAAGTAAGAAAACCAGATAGAGTAGTCCATGAGGTCATATAAATTCCAAAAAGGAGGGTTCCAGTGCAGAGCCCTATGGAACTCTGATGATTAGTCATACTTTCAGATGATGCTCCTAACACCCAAGCAATGAGGTTTCTGTCTTTTAATCAGTTTGAGACCCATTTTACCACATAGGGATCTATACTTAAAGCATTTAGCATAATGGTATTTTTGATATCACAATTGTTGAGCTCTGTGATGATACGTTCCACAGCTTTGCAGATCAGGCCAGGAAGGCCAATGGGTCTATACTTTCCAGGTCCATAAAAGGGCCAGTCTCATGAAGGAGCATCATCATTGCAGAGCATCATCATTCAGGTACAAGTCCTGTAGCTAAGATTAGTTTACACAGTTTGAGGAGAGATGTGGTGAGGACATATTTACCACTATTTATTAAACATTCAGGTATGCTGTCTGGTCAAATAAAAGAAGTATTTTTGGTCCCTGATATCATCTTCAGAGCATAATCCTTAGTGACAGTAGGAGGTGTAGGAGATTCTGGGATATGTGACATTTTAATAGATGTTCTGGGCTGACGTTTATGAAGATGGGTTTGTTAGTACATTGGTGATGTCTAGTTTGTCAGATTGGATGGTCCCATTTGGATATATTCAGAGCATTGACGGGCATTGCTCTTTAATTTCCTAATGTTGCTAAAATAGGACTTTTTATCCTTAGTTTCAGATACTAGCATAGGTTTTAGACTACTGCTTCTAATACTGTTTTTTCAGTTCATTCATAAAGTGTTTTCTTCTCTCTTTTTTTTTTTTCACTATGCTTATTATGAGGAGTGTTGGATTTGTTGTATTATTTATGGAACTTTTTTCTCTTGTTGTAAAATGGACCACTAGGGTGTTTGCTTTTGAATTTCCCATTTTATTTTGTTATGGTTGGGAATGTTAACGTTGCACACTGGTAGATGTCGGTATGGAACTCCTTTGTAAAACTGACTGCTGTGTTAGCATCTCTGAAAGTACTGTCATAGATGAGTTCTCAGATTTTGTCATATAATTAACTGCATTAGATTTGCCTGTTTAGAGCCGTTACCTTTGGTAGTGTTGGTTTTAGGAGCTTTGAAGATTTTGGTGGCAAATGTCAGAAATTCATGGTCTGATTTTACCTGATAAAGCAAGACTAGGGCTAAAGTTCTATGTGTTCTGTTTGTGGGTCTCTGAGAATTTGTCTAGAGGCAATACAATCCTTGACAAACATGGAGATGCCACCGCAGATACCATCAGGCCTGAAGGCATGGTAGGTGCAAAACCCAGACATGGAGGGAATGATTTCTTTACAATTAAATCAAGTCGGAATAATTACACAAACCTGTATATGCCCCAGATAATCAAATTTGTTGTTGAGACTTTTCACATTGGGATGAACCACCTTAATGAGGTTCAAATTGGGTTTGATGAATTTGCATGTAAAATGTCCATTAACTGGACTCTGCCTAAAGAGACACTTTTGGGGCAACAAATGTTTTAACTATGTTTTAACTAGTATGCAGAAGTCTTTGAATGAGAAGCGAAGGCCATACCTTGCTCAGAAAGTTCCATTATCATTTTATCCCATGCTGACACATACATGATCCCTTAAGAATGAGACCACATATTTAGCCAGTCATTGAAATAATTATATTTTCTTTGTACCTAAGCATCAGTTATGTTCTAGGAAGGATCCCACTCAGGAAGAGAGTCTCACCAGTACTTGTTGCACGTACAGAATGTTCTGACATATTTGTCTTATGTTGCTCAGGGTTTTATGTCACATACCATTCGTTCCCTCATGGGCCTCCTCCATGTTGTAGTCATATTACTCTAGGAGTGGCTCTTTAGGGTTCTACTAAAAAAAAAAAAAAAAAAAAAAAAAAAAACATGTTTAAACTGTTATATCAGTGAAGTATCACTCTTTTCTTGCTATTGGACAAAAAATATATGTTTAATCTGCATATGTAAATTATCGGTGTAAGAAGTCCACAGGGGTGTCAGTATTTCTTCACAAAAATATTTTCTGCTCTATTAGATATCTACAGGGAAAGAAATCCATGTATAATATTGCAACTACAGGGAAATGGCTTTATCCTAGCCTTGTACTCTAAATATGCTTCCTTTGAAAACTATTTTTTCAGGATTTACTCTATGGTTTATCTCAAGTGAAGTAAGATTATAATCTTGTTCTTTGTGATTCTAAAAACAATGCTGGACCAAATGTCTGTAGATAATAATGTTCTAATTATCAGTACATCTGCTTCTGGATATACTAATTTAGTGCAAAGATGTCAGTTCATGACCTTTGTAAGTCCATGATCTTACTGATTATTTGTTGTATAACTATCTCTCAAAGGCAAGATATGCTCATATGGGTCATAAATAGAAAGTATGCTGTAGAATCAACCATGATTTTTGTTTTGCAGTGTTATGTACATGCATGCAACGTGTTCATTGTCATGCATGATTGCTATCTGAACACTCCATGCTAACTTTAGCTGTATTGTTGTCACATGCTCAAAGGCTTAGTATAAAGAAGAATGTAATATGTAAAATGTGCAGTTTAATGCAATATTACCAGGCAATATATAGAAGAATACTGGAGACACAACACGATGCAGTTAAATCACCTTATGCAAAACGTGATCAGATGTTAAGTGTGTTATGTACTCCTTACTCTTATCTGTTTGATTAAGACTGAGTCAAAATGTGTGTTTGAGAAGGTAAAATCATTAAATAAGTTGTCTTTAGTTAATCCAGACATCTTGAATCAGATATAGTCTATAGTTCATACAGTGCAAAAAAAAACAAACTTCCCTATTATGCAGAAAAAAGAACATTTAAATGCCAGACAACAGGAAAACCATTAATCAGGATTGATGGCTCAAAAGTAAAACAATAATTTTAATAAAAGGCAATCCAGAAAACTGCAATTCAGGATTTAAATCATATAACAGTTATACAGAATATTATTCAAAAGTCTTCTCTATTTCAGACAATCTTTATTTTATTTCATGACTGTAGTCAGGAGAAAATTCTAAATCCTTTTAATGTGTCTAAATTTACTATAACCATAGAGGAAGTTAAAGAAAGTATTGATAATTTTCCTAAAAAACAAAGTTGTTGTCCTAACATGTCACCAAGTGAATTCTACACAGCATTCTGAGAGAATGTGTCCTCACTTTTGAGATATTTATTTCAGTTTATGATACTAACTGTATGTACCGCTAACAAATACTTTGTCCATTTGTTCCCTTCTGTGGTGAAAGTCAGATGGTAGGAAATTCACTAGCTTACCAGTCCAGTGGGACAACCTATCCTCTCCTGCTGAAGCATTCCTCCTCCCTTGCAGTGGCTAACTGAGATTGTCTTCTCTGTTGCCAGTCTCAAGGACTGTGACTCTGTATGCTCTCTTGGCTTCCATCCATGCACCCTAGCACCATCTGCTCACAGCCTCATGCCCTGGGTGCAAAGCTTAGTACTTCCACTAGGTGTTACCCAAATGTTGAGCCATGCCCCCCCCCTCCCAGTATGGGCAAACCAAAAGTATCAGCTCACTTTCATCTTCCTTCTCCATCTCCTACAGGCATGTAAATAACTAGTCGAACTTGGGTCACATGTGTCTTAGTCAAGGCTTCATCTGTTTATGAATTGGAGATGGCTTAGAACACCTCACTTTCAGATCAGTTACCTTTGCTCCACACATCCACGTTTAGCTCTCCCTTTTGTTTCAAACAAACTAATTCATTCAGCATAAGTGAACTAAAAGACATTCCAAACTTGCCCCGGATGGAGACATACAGTCCATTTGCTAAATTTCCAAACAATTACAACATTTTAATTTTCATTTCACTTTGACACATTTTCAGCCTTTATAGGTTCATAGGTTCATACTAGGCTATCTGCCCAAGGGCATTTATAAGCCTAGCCCATAGTTATGTGGCTTTCGCCACCCCTTTAGTTTGAATAAAAACTATGCCTATTATTTTGCTGTGCCTCTGTCAAGCAGTGACACTGAAGTAATCCCTGGGGTATATCTGCGATCTCCCATCCATTGGTCAAGATTCCTCTTGAACAAGGCCAGCGAGGTGCTCTGCCTCACATGTACCGGGATTTTGTTCCACAGCATAGGGAGTCTCTGGGTGATGAATCTGTCCCTCCAGCACGTTCTATTTATAACCGTGTCAAGGTTTAAGTCTCCCGCCCTTGTGGTTTTGAGGGATCTAGATTTTTTTGAGGTGAAGCATATTCATCAAATCTGGGTTTGACATGGCCTTATATGTCAGGCACAGGTCACCTCTCAGCAAGCGGTATGAGACTGAATAGAGCTGGAGTTCTTTCAGGCAAGCAACATAAGACATAGTTTTGAGACCCTTTATCCTTTTGGTGAGGAACTTTTGGGGCCTTTCAAGCTGCAGCAGGTGTCGGGTCAGATACATTCCGAACGGGACATTGTACTCAATCATAGGTCTAATGAGTGATGAGTACAGGGGGACGATGACCTCCCTTGATCTAGATGTGAATCCCTTCATGATCAGGTGGGCAATATAGAAGGTTTTCCTAACTACTTTAGCAACATGAGTGTGAAACGAAAGGCTACTGTCAACCTGGGTCCCCAGATCCCTGATGACTTCTTCTGTGCTCAGTGGATTGCCACCTATATGGTAGCTAGGGGTAACCTTGTTTTTCCCGAAAGGTATGACTATGCATTTCTTGGCGTTTAACTTTAGGCCATGGCTCTGGCACCAGTTATCCATTTCTGTGAGGCCCTTCTGAAGGATATCTGTGTCAGATGTGTTTTCGACTATGGCGCCCAGTTTGCAGTCATCTGCAAACTTTGTCAGCCATAACCCGCCTGTGTTTGCCTGTACTTCAGAAAAGTAGATGCCGAACAAGAGTGGACCCAGGACTGAGCCCTGTGGGACACCACTAGTGACAGGCTTTGAGTCTGACATGGCTCCAGCAACTCTGACCCTGTGGGTTCTGTCACTTAGCCAGTTTGCAATCCATCTTGTGATGTATGGGTTTACATTCAAGCTGATGAGTTTTTCGATGATACCTGAGTGGGGTATTGTGTCGAAGGCCTTTGCCAGGTCGAGGTAGGCTGTATGGACTGCCTTTCCCTCATCAATGGCCTTGGTGACTGTCTCGAAAAAGTCAACCAAGTTTAAGAGGCAGGATCTGCCTTTGACAAAGCCAAACTGGGTTGGATCCAAAGTCTGCAAGTTCCCTATGTCTTTATTTATGAGTTCCATTATGATCCTCTCCATGACTTTGCAGATAAGGCTTGTCAAGCTAATGGGGCGGTAATTTCCAGGGTCGGTGGTGGCACCGCCCTTATGAAGTGGGACCACAGTCGCCGTGCGCCACTCCTTGGGTATGTATCCTGAGGTGAGGCTAATATTAAACAGCTGTCCTAATTGTGGGTTCAATTCCTTGTTGAGTTCATGAAGCACACAGCCGGGGACACCATCCGGTCCCATGGATGCTGTGTTTTTTGCCTTAGTGAGAGCAGTTCTCACCTGGGCGTTGGAGATGTTTGGGAGGCTACAATCCTCTGGTATAGATATCTCTCCTTTTGGGGGGGAGAAGTTTGCACTGAACCTGTCAGCCAGTATGTTGGCAATGTGTAAAGGTTCAGTAATTTTCACATCATTTTGAACTAATTCTGAGCATATCTGGGAGTTTCCTCCTAGGTTTCTAACATAGCTAAAGAAGGCCTTATGATTGTCTTTTGAGTCCTTGGCGATTATTCTCCCAAAATTTGCCTTGGATGACTTTATGAGAGCTCTTAGTTTTTTACTTATGATGATCAAAGGTGTCTTACCTTTCAAGGATTTTGCTCTATCTTGTAGTAGCTTCCCCCTTTTGTTGTAGAGCTTGTTTATGGCTGGGGTCCACCAGACTGGACGCTTGCCTTTGGTACAGAGAGTCTTAGTTTTGTTTGGGATAGCCTGATCCATGCAGTCCTGTAGGTGCTGGTAGAAGGCATTTGTAAGTGATTCAGCGGTTTGAGTAATGTTTACCACTGGTTCAGGGGCCTTAAAGGAGACCACACTAGTTTTTAAAAGTGTGAAGTCGGCTTTTGAGAAGTTTTTCACTGTGGTCTTTTTTGTTTCAGGTGGGGCGGGATGAGGACCTCCAGCGAGATTAGTTTATGATCTGATCTCACCAGTGAGGGGTATACTTCCGGTGTTGAACATTTTGATCCCATGTTCGTGATGATGAGATCAAGTATGTTTTCTCCTCTTGTGGGGATGGTGACTAGTTGTACCATGGCATTTGAGTTTATGAACTCCAGGAATCTTTGGGTTAGAGTGTTTGGGCTTGAGTAGTGTTCCCAGTCTATATTAGGGTAGTTGAAGTCACCTAGTATGATGGTGTTTGGAGATACATTTATCCCCTCCAATGTTTTCAGGAAGGCCATATGAGGTTCCTGAGTTTGAGAGGGTGGCCTGTAACATGCTACAAATTGCAGAGCAGTCTTGCCTATGGTTAATTGCACCTGGATGGTCTCCGATGCATCGTGCGTTGCATATATATATATATATATATATATATATATATATATATATATATATATATATAATGCTTTTCCTAGGTTTTCTGTATTTTGCATACTGTATTCCCACTGCAACAGTGTAGCTTCATCAGAGGCTAAAAACACAGTAAAAAGGCGCCAACTACAATTTATACTGTAGTCAGCCTCATTAACATCAGCTGTAGTACGTAGTACATCACTTCCTTAAAGTTAAATAATTATTTTTTAAAAACACATTCGATCACTATATATATGTGATATATATGATACCCTTCAGATAATTAACAACAAATACATTTAAATAAAATTAATGTATACCTGTAGAAAGATATAAATATATATATATGTTGTATAATATAAAACTACTTGCACACTAAAGTAAAAATTAAAAAAGCATCTAATAAGACAACCACATATATGTTAACTAGAAAGTTTTTTCAGTATGAGTGAAAATAATGTATACTGAATATTTTGGAATGTCATTTAATATCTATGCTCAACATAGAAAAAAAATATCTAATATAGGTCCTACTATATTTTATTAACGTAAAAAGGACCTATATTTCAACACAGGGGCTATGTTGCAGCTCTCGTTTAAGCCTGGCATGTTAAAGGCATCTAATTTAAGTTGCCATTGTAATTCTAAAATCTCTAATAAGAGAGAAATAGGTCCTCCCCTGACGGACTTGTGTTTACAGTCAATGCCCATAAACTCAAAGTTATGCCCAGGATTAGATTCCACATGTTTTGCAAGTGCGTTTTCATTTTTGTTGTTCCTAATGGCATATATGTGCTGGTATATGCGCTCTTTGAATTTTCTATCAGTTTTTCCGACATAAAATGCCGGACAACATACACAGAGAGCAACATATATAATAGATTTGGTGTCACAGTTTATTCTACAATTTATCCAATATTTTTGGTGACCTATACAAAATGAATTACCAGTCCGCAGGACATGACACCAGTTACAGGAGCCACAAGTAAAACACCCTTTAGTTCTCTGAAGAGCTTGACTGGGTGAATTTGATTGTAATAATTCCTTAATGTTGTTACCCCTCCTAAACGTGATCCTTGGTTTAATGCCAAGTTTCTCAACTAACAAAGAATTATTGGTAATGAAATACCAATTCTTATCAATGATCTCAGATATTTCTTTATATATATATATATACCTATATTAGATATTTTTTTCTATGTTGAGCATAGATATTAAATGACATTCCAAAATATTCAGTATACATTATTTTCACTCATACTGAAAAAACTTTCTAGTTAACATATATGTGGTTGTCATTAATGTATACATTAATTTTATTTAAATGTATTTGTTGTTAATTATCTGAAGGGTATCATATATATCACATATATATAGTGATCGAATGTGTTTTTAAAAAATAATTATTTAACTTTAAGGAAGTGATGTACTACGTACTACAGCTGATGTTAATGAGGCTGACTACAGTATAAATTGTAGTTGGTGCCTTTTTACTGTGTTTTTAGCCTCTGATGAAGCTACACTGGTGCAGTAGCGAAAACGCTATTTATTTTTTGGTTACAATAAAATTGCGTTAAGGCTTTGTGACTTCTCTGACTGCTGAGCATTCCTTCCGTTTTTCTAAAGTTTGTCCTTACGTTTTTTACAAGTATTCCCACTGCAAAGCATTTACTATGGATGTACATTTGATTTAGCCAACTTACTTTGTGTTTCTTCAATGGATGAAAGATGATATCTGTGATAACAGTTTTATTTTTGACTATGTGGTTGCCTGCCAGCATATAAAAAAATGAAAGTATGTATTGGCAGGACATCTGTTCACCTCCAGGCAGTAGAATGAGCTACCTATTCTTCTGTCTTCCATTGCTGCTACTGTGTCTGTCTTGCCTTTTTTGTCACAGCCATTCCAGTCCACTGTTTTGTATGCTTGCTGTTACCTCTTCTGCTGTGTTCATCACATTCCCAAGTCTCTAGACAATCTCTGCTCAGGCCAAGAAACAGAACATTTCTCCATTATCTTCTAGCACTGAGCACTCCATTCTTGGTCAAAAGTTGTGGATTTTCTACTTCTTATGATTTGCACTTGCTGGCTGATTGGCTTGATAGTGGGTGGGAGGGACTGTGCTTGTGTAAACAGCCAGTCACCTACATCATATTAAGAAGCAGAAGTGCATCTACCATGGAAATCGGTACAGATGAGTTGTATATTACTGTCCAACAAGCAGCAATTATTTCTCGGACAACAAGAACAGTCTTAGTTTGCAAGAGATATGTTCATGCTGCATAGGTGAGATGCAGTAACAACACTGAAAAAATATATATTGGTGTTGTAAGGAGAAGCACATTCAACATTGCCATACCCTGTGCACACCCATTCCTTGGTAGAATCCTATGGCTACCATGAATGAGATTAATGTAATGCTGAGAATGAAGACATTTTGGGTTACATAGAAATATGCCTTGTCTAGCTATGTTATCCATATGTAAATAGCATTAGCTAACTGCTGTAACTCATCCAGTATTGTGCAAAGGGCAAAGAGTTTATTGACTTTTTCCTACCAGGCTAGCATACACATTGCTCCTCCTGAATCAAAGGCTCAACTATTATATAAAGAATCTTTTTCAGAAATACAATATGCTTTCCCAAAAGGCTGAAATGGTTTGATCCCTACCCAACTTTATTAAAGTTTTAGGTTTGTTGTTTCTTGCACAAAAGTTTGAAAAGAGTGATATATATTTCTCTCTGTATAAAAAATGCACATTTCTATCTCTGTTTTCAAATCAAAAACAAATATCCGGTTTGCTATCCAGTGGTACTGTACCAACATCCCAAATAATTAACACCCTGATGACATCCAGCACCTTTAGCATTTCTGACAGGTCTCATCCACTACTCCAACTTAGCCTAAGAGGAATTTTTAATAACTTTAGTGACCTGATCTTCTAAAATGGCTACATTCCATTTTTACCATTTTATTATGGCATCAGAGGAAGGTTTGTCCACCAAATACAGGAGTTGCTCAAAACCCTACTTCCAAAATGTCCCCAGTCATGATCAGCTGAATTTCTGACTTATACCATTTCTAATTTTCATAATTGTTTTAGCACTGTAGTAGTTTATACTTCCTTATTTATTTTATTTAAATGGAATGACATTGTGTCTTGTAACCCAATCCAGATAGTTGATTATCCAAATGATCATAAATTCCAGTACATTTTGCAGGATTGGTCATCCCAACATCTTACATACCTAAAACTACAACTGATATAGTCAGTTATATTGCTACTGTTCTTTAGTGCAAAGCAATACCTTGCTTATCATGACACTGTCCAGTGAATTGTCCACTTTCCTTCTGTTTCAAAACATTTAACTCACACATGGCAAACTGACGTTGCCACTTCTGCTATTATTTCCCTTCCCAAAGTGTCTGAATCTAGAAAAGAAGAATATCTGACATTTTTATTGTAATTTTTATCTTGGAATCATGCTCTTTGACACTGTGAGACTTGCATGAATATATCGATCCCACTCTTTCTACTGCCATCATTCAAATCCTTCTATAAAACGAGTATCACATACTACTTATGAAATTATCTCTCAGAACAAAACTGCATCCCAGTTATGTTATAATTATGTACACAGGATCTCAAGATGTCATGACAAAATGAATAGTAATAGCAAAAAAAAGAGACTGTGCAAATGTCAGTAGCTGACCCATCTAACCCAACATCCTGCTTCTCTTATTAGGTATTGCTGTCTCCTGAGATACTAGGAGCTGCATCATAATGTTGTCTCTTTCGACTTTTCCTGGTTAGGGGTCGCCACAGTGGAACTCCGGTCCGCTAATGATTGGCAGTAGATTTTTACATGCCGAGTTGCCAGGTCTGACGCACAACCTTCAACCAAAGTATGCCCATTCACTCATGTCTCCACACAGAAGACGCTTTAGCTGAGAATCGAACAGGACAACGTCTTACTGTGAGGTGACAACACTACCGCAGCACCACCACCACAGTTACAGGAGACTGATGAATATGTCATAAATGAATAACCACACTGTAAACAATTACACATATTATGACCACCATGGAGACAGCAGTAGGAAAAGCTGTACTTGTACAACATCTGAATAGGATGTGGGTATGAAGGTGGTACAGTCGATAGGGTTGCAGCCTTGCAGTGTTTGGTTCTGGGGCTCAGCTCTTCTATTAGGTGTTCTATGCTGGGCATGCTCATCTTTCTTGTATTCATATGAGGTTTTGCCATAGCCCCATTTTGCCCAGCATCACAAAGGAAGTTCAGAAGTAGCCAAATTGCCAATTCTAGTAAAATGTAGTGTGTCCAAAAATAAAATGGTTCTACACACCATGTATTATTAGATTATATTAGATGATTTTGTTAATTTGACAAATGCTTAATTCTCAGACTGAAAGAGGAAGTCCATTACTAAGACAACAAAACAGTTCATATCAGGCCTAAAAGTAGACGGGTATAAATATTTGCAGTTTAAACTGCTCAGGCATGCTTATCTAGTTTCCAAAATTCTAATTCTGTGCAAAATTGTCATTATAGCTCATTATACATACCACCATATATTTCATTCCTGATACACAGCAGAGAAAGTTTAACATGAGTTTTAGCTTCCTTTCCTTTTTGTTTTTTGTCAGCTTATACTGTTGTCATATTTTATCAGAACATCCTTGTGTAATTGTTTTCCTTTTCTTTATTTTTAAAAGGCAGTCATCACCTACCATTTCTCACAAATAAATAAAGGAAGATGCGTTAATAGTACCGGAGAAATGGACGTAATAGTCATGTGGATTTCATTAACTCCTGCTACCTGCTGCAAATTAAGTGTTGTTTTTCATTGCTGGAAAATAAACTGTACGTGAGCATGTGATGCTAGCACTGCATCAAAGGGAAGCGGTAATGCTACGTTAATGACTCTGAAAGATTTTCAGTCAGAATTCCTTTGGGGATGCTTCTTATCTGGATCTGAGCCCAGCTAAAAGAAACTTCATTGAAATATATATATATATATATATATATATATATATATATATATATATATATATATATATATATATATATGTATATATATAAAAGCAATTTTTCATTTCAGAAATGCATTAAAATACATCATTGTCAAAGCAGACAGTAACTGAAATGATATTAAAGTACACTAATTGTATATTTGAACATGGTCTGCAAACTACTTACAGTGTGATGATTCACCAGGTGATACGACCTGATCATTCATGGCAGACCAGTACTTTAATTAAAATCCAGTGCTCATTAAGTCTGCCATTTCCAATCTGTCACAGCTTTATTTTAATGACTCTTATTAAAATCTTCACCTCTATACTGTTTGTTCTCACTTGTTACTTTTTTCATAGGTAAGTGTCTACACAATATACAGACCAAGAGACAAAGAATAAAGGTAACACTGCAAATGCATATACTGAATTAATTAATTAATACATTTGTTCAGGGATAGTTCAGGCATTTGAACAGCTTAATAAGCCACAACCATTTATTATGAGTACCACAGAAAGTTAACAAGGTAATTAGCTATTAATAAATGACTGCAGATGAGTAATATTTTGAGTCATGACAAAAGACAAGATGACAGTATAAAATATATCATAAGACTAAATGCAAAATAGTTGTAACTGTGCATAAGAAATTAGAATAAAAATCCATGAGTAAATAAAAATCATATGAGAAATAATTTATGGAACAGGTAAGTAAAAAAGGATGCATATAAAGAATAAAATGCATAATTAAATAAATAAATAAACAAACACAAATAAATAAATATCAAATGAGAGAAAGTAATTTGTGAAACAGGTAAGTTATACAGGATGCATACAAGGAATTACAGTCAAAATATATACAGAAATAAAATCTAATGAGATATTTTATTCTATTGACCTGAGATAAGTAATAGCCAGAAGAACATTTAATGAGCCAACTTGCAGGTAAGAATAGTTGTTAGAAAACTAACATGGCTCTGTCTTTACTGTCTGAATGTGATAACAGGATAATGCTGCAAAGGGAATAAGATGAATGTTTCAAAATGTCATTGAAAAGCTTCAATAAAAGTATTCCATGCATTTGCAAAAAAAAAAAAAAAAAAAAACTTTTTCAGGATATAAAATAGCACAGTTCAAGGATTCATGCAAGAACAAATTTCCACAGAGATGAAGCAGATAATTTAATATTTTAACTTTAAACAAAGCCTAATAAGAATAATCACAACAAAGACATAACCACTGTAAAAAGTACTGTAACACTAAGAATTTCACAGAGAAATGTCAGTTTGTTTAAAACTAAGGGATGTTCCCTGGAATTATGAAATTTTATGTCTCAGTCTTTCAAGATGCTGGCATATAATGAGACCACTTTGGCACAATAATCAGTAAGGAGCATGTATAGCCCATCTCCCACCTTGCTCCTGTGTCATGTAAATTACTTTATGTTGTATAATGCCCCCATCTCCCATTCCACATTATTATGGCTACAGTACTTGTATGTGTGTGTGTGTGTGGGGGGGGGGGGGGTGGCAGAGCTCCTAAAAAACAGTTCTAGTTCTATTTTCATTTGATTTTTATTATGAAAATATAATACTTTATTAAGCTCCATGGCATAAAGGTATGACGCCCTGCTTATAACCCTGCCATTCTGGGAATAATTAGCTACCTGGGTACTGAAGGAGCATGAAAGAAGAGGTGGGACTAAGTGTTTGCTGTTGGATTGCCCAGCTTGCTCCGCTCTTTCACCACCCTAACCCTTATGCTGCCCCTTCTTACAACCTTAACCCTACACCTTACCATCAATACCGTCCTGTAACACTGCCACTACACAAGACAGACTCAGACATACAAACATACACAAACACAGAGAAACAATACTACATCTATCCTCTAACCTAACCGTTACCCTCACCCTTTCCGTTAAATACACAAACTAGCACACGAACATAAAACACCCTTCCTTCACTCACTACTGACCCTAACTTTAACCCACTTACACACACACACACACACACACACACACACACACACTCTTAATCATATATATATACACACACACACACACACACACACACACACACACACACACACACACATGTATAACAATCTGCGTGAGTGTATATGGATCTACTGATTTAATCCAAACTTCAACAGATTGACAACCTAAACTTTGACAAAAAATGTCCAGAAAAACTGACTGCCCAGCAATTTGCAGACCTGTCTGCTAATGATCTTTGCATTGAAAATGACTGGCATAAAATCAGCTCATATTATGAATAAGAAGACAGTATGCCTCAGAACTGCAAACCAACTGCCATTTGCAGGATTATGAAAAATGTAATTCTCTAATGTGATACATACCTCATTTATTAATCCTGGTCACTGTTGTTTTACATCAAGCTAATTGTACAAATGTTTTTTAACTGTATATAATAGTAGATGAAAATTATATTTTATTTTTTCTTATATTTTTATTTACAAGATAAGCCCACTAAAAAGAGATGATTATTTTCATGGATGATTTTTATTGATAAGTGAGCTGCTTAGCAATCATACAAAATGCATGGACATTTGAAGAATAAAATGCAGCTGTATAAAATGCATGTTCATTACACTTTGTTACCGGAAACACAATGTCCATAACTGGTTTCATGTACATTTAAATTTTATGCTTGTCTGTGTTAATTTACTTCTTACAGTAATGCAATGTCCAATACTCTAAACTTGTGGCAAACTGCATCACTTAGATTCACAAAAATGTTCCTTGTCGCAGAGATTGTGCATGCTGAGCGGCCCCTTGAAGGGTGCTAGCAAGTCAGATTACAGTGACAGTGAGTAGGGAAAGCTAAGAAACCCCATGGCTCACGTAGTATGCGATCAGTGTTATAACAGCATGATATTGACCAATATTATTAAAATGAGGGACTCTCAGGATGCAAAGAGAGTAAACAATATGTGATAAACAGATGTATGCATACCTCCAGCTCCAGAGTTAATGACCACAGTAAGAGCCTGCAGTTCAGGAGGCAAATCACAGATCAGTGTATGTGACAGCCACAGCATTAACAAACATGTTTATGGCAAATGCTGTACTCAGTGTTGGTAGTCACAGTGTTGCATATTATTACCTTTGGAGATGCCATATCATCTGTATGTGCCTAATCTTTTATGCCATTCATGATACTAAAATTGTAAATTGCTACCATGTCAGTATATAGGAATCTGTCAAAATGTGCTACCGTTATTTGCAGGATTGTGGGATGTTTGGACTACCTACCTCTGTGGATACTAAGGTACGTGGTGCTTAGGGAATACTAGCTGAATGGGCCTTTTAAAGACCAATGAGGGACACAAATGGGTTATTCCAGGCATCTGCCTCAAGGACTCAACACCAGTTCCTCACTGCCATGCTACAGCATGTAGGGACATATGGTTTCCTTGTACCACACTAGACAGAGCCAGCACTATGCAGGATGTTTACAAAACAGCTCATTTCTCTGAGGTACTTGGGCTCATAGGGTGCACCCACATTGAAAAAAGGCCCCGTGTGGTGAGCAGGGAAGAAGGTATGTTACCTGCAAATGTTAAAAAAATGAACCAAAGCCAAAACTAGTGAAAATGCCCAAGCCACAGGACCCGGATCACTCCAATCCAAATATCATGACTCCAATTGAGTTAAATGAAGAACTTTATTCTACCACCAATACAACAAAGAGCACAGACAAAATAAAACCCAAGCGCTTTCGCTCGGTCAATACCGAGCTTCTTCAGAGTGTGTAATACTTTGTGCTACCATTGAGGCTCATTAAATAATCAAAAACAGTCACATGATAGTTTCACCCACCTCAGGTTAATCAACACCTAACCATTTCTTAAAGACAAAATATAAAGATGTGCATTGCAATATAAAAACTATTTAAAATCTCTAAAAAACACCAACTATAAACATATTACCTGCAAATGTTACTACTCCATCAGCTGACAGGTGATCATTAATGTGCAAGGTATAATCTATAATGTGTATGTAGGCCACCCAAGTAGTGCCCAAACCTTCAGCATATGCAACCTACATTAACAGTTTGTGATAGGTGTTTACCAAAGACATCTTATTGGGGATACTAGATATGACCCGATTCCATGGTTGATGGCTTTTAGAAATGCCCAGTTCATGGCAAAGAATGGCTACAAGTATGCCTTGTCACAAACATGGATTGTCAGCGAGCATGTGTTTGACCTGCTGAAAGCCTACATTTGCTGCCTGGATGTATCTAGTGGTACACTGCAGTTTGATCTTGGCACATATAGTAAAATGTTTTCAGTATGTGCTATGTTACATAACATAATTTTGAGAAAACAGTTGCAGTGGAGCCTGATGAGGATCCTGTGGAGAAACTGGCAGCAGGGGAAGACTATTCCAGATGAAGGAAGGCACAAGTATGACATGGGATTGGCTATGAGGCAGCAGCTGGCTCATAACTATTGGCTAGAATAAAACATATTATACAGTAAACTGATGCATGGAAGCCTATGCCCAAGCTATGTTCATCCATACACACACTAGCTACACTGTGCATCACTCATTAGCTACCTATGTAGCAAAGTACAGAGGGCAAGGCACAGTTATCATAATTTGCACAGGTGGTGAGGGGCACAGACTCAAGTGTCATCAGCAAGAAAATGTGTTTGTGTAGTGATATGAATGAAATTAACTTTATACTATGTGTGTGTGTGTGTGTGTGTGTGTGTGTGTGTGTGTGTGTGTGTGTGTGTGTGTGTGCCTGTGTGTATGTTTAAGAAGTGGGGAAGGTATGGGAACTAGGATGCCTTACAAAGTAAGAGGATACTGTCGCTATTGTTGTGAGTAGATCTGGGTATTGTAGACGTGTGTGTGTGTGTGTGTGTGTGTGTGTGTGTGTGTGTGTGTGTGTGTGTGTGTGTGTGTGTGTGTGTGTGTGTGTCTACTGGGACACATTCTCAGTAGATTGATGAGCTCCTATAGGCAGGTCCGGAGCACTCACAGGAGGACACCAATCACCCATCTATGGGAGCACCCTCTCCTGGGAAGGTCACAGGTATATCCTGCCCTTGGCTAGAGGAAGAAGTGCTGTGTAAACACAAGCAATGATCCATACCATGTATGCCTGTGATATGAGCTCCATGCCCTCGTGGACATCTACATCTTAACCTTCTCACCTCTACATTTGATGGTGGGGTAGAAGTGGTTGCACTGTGTGTACCTGGTCTTGGTTACCTCCCTCGCTTCCTTGGTTGCCCTCAGCACTGGAAACAAAGAAAGATTAGCCATGGAAAGAGTGTATGGTATGCTGCCAGTTTGCACATGTAGATCTCTGTCATGCAAGCTGCCTATGGAACATGTCCCACATGTGGGACATACACTCATTCATGTCATCATGCACATCCTATATAACACATACCATCTGAGCAAGGATTGTAGTGTTACTAGTCTATCTTTCTGCAATGGCTCTGCATATGTACTGGGTCACAGACATACAGATAACTACCTTGGCAAGGGCCAGTACCCATGTTATCTATGACAAGTGGCACAGCACTTACCCCTGTCTTCCTTATATGCAGTGAAGTTGGCAGCAACCAAGGAGGACTGCACCACAGGGATGGATATTTTTTCCTGGGTAAATCTGTCTGTGGCTCACTATCCTTCAGTATCGTCCTGTGTATCTGGGATGGGTTCCACAGACTCAGAGGCCATGTCAACTGACTGAGGTTGCATTTGTACTCCACATTGCCTGTATCCAACATTGACACAATGACCTTAGCCATGCCACATTCCAACTGACATCATTGTCAACATCTATGCCATCTCTACTATTAAGCAGGAGTATATCCCCAGTGGAGGAGTCTAATGAAATATCACCTTTGAAGACATCAAAGGGAATTACCCATGATAAATACAACTCATTACCTTTACCTTAGTCGCAGTGAATTAATGGCTGCAGTACACAGTAATAACAGTAACCTCATCTTGTACTGGTAGTCTTGTGGTTTGAAGTCCTGATGTTCCTATATACAGAATTGATAGCACATGTAATCCAAAGTACACTACACTTTTTCCTAGAGTGTGGTTACCTCATAAATAAAAAAAAATGTTAACATCTGTAGCATTTCCAACAAAGATTCTCAGAGGCTGGTCTAGATTAACTTCAATGTCCAGGACCCACTGTGACCTCTTGGGGGCTCAGACCCTCATCCAGAGAGATAAGAAGCTCTTCATTCGCTGTCAATTGTGGTGTAGTAGAGGAATCACATCCAGTCACCCTAAGCTCCTGTATCGGATAAGAAGCACAGTCTTCGGCAGTTCTTATGTTGGTAACCCAGCAGCTGACCATTTGTGTCATTCTACACATCTCACCTGGCATGATTGATTTGGGGCTAGTTAAACTTTTCATGGTAGATATCCCTCAACTATGGGAGATGGAAGGCCTGAAGCAAGATCTGATTTTCTGCCTGAGAAAACTTGCATTTTGGAGGCATGCATCCTGCTGTGTATGAAAACAATAACTTATCTGGGTATAAGTAAATCATACAATCTAGTAACTTACAGACAGAGGTAGACACTTTAATAAACACATTGTCTATGCAGTTTTAGATAAACAGTTAAACTAAAGCAGCAAGTAGTTAAAACTTCTAATGTTTAAAATTACATCATAAATAAATGAAGCGAATACTACAGAAAGTTTCTGCATCTGTGAGCACTGCCTAGGAGACTGCCACAGTGTAATCTTCCGCAGTGCAAAGAGACGTATTATGGCTACCCAGGCTTATCTTGCATAAATTAATGGTTTTGACCATGGCATTTACACTAATTGGCACCACCTCATGAATGCTACCAAACAGATGCTGTTATTTTTTCACCTGTGAGACAAGTCATACTATGAGGCTTTCTCAGTCTCATTCACTAGCATAAGCACTCCACAAAGTGCATTAAACATGCATGGTCAGATGAGAGACTCTGGAATAGACTTCCCATACATGTCAAGCAGAGCGCCTCCTTGGCCCTCTTCAAAAGGAACCTTGACGATTGGATGGGAGAAAGGAAATTCATCCTGGGGATCATGTCAGTTCCCCTGCTAGACAGGGGTCCAGGGAAGTAAATAGTGATGGAAGAAATAGCCAGGAAATTGTTATGGCTAGGCTTGTATAGGCACTAGGGCCGATAGCCTAGTACCAAACTATGAACCTATGAACCACCATGGCTTGCAAACATTTACTGAGTTACATTATAGACACACTTCAACAGGTCTTACTACTGAGATGCATGGCATGTGCATGATATTCGCATCAAAATTCAACAGGTATGATCAAAAGAGGCCTACCATAGTTGTCTGGAAGGAGATTTGCTGAATATTCATGGCTTCCAAGAACACTGAGTGTGGCAGAGCTCACCAGTGCTGCAGTAAGGAAAGATAGCTTGTCCTTTATCTGTTACATAAGAACCACCAAGATCATCTGACTGGGGACTCTTTTGAGGTTACCCAGTATAAAGTGAATGCGTACCACTGTGCTGCCGGAGTGGTGTTTGATACCAATGGCATACCTCACTATGGTGAAAAGTGCATTCTATTGACCTGATGAAGTTTTATCCTGACCTTCTTAGCATGAGAGGAAGACGTCAGAGTAAGATCACACAATATGTACTATTAATATCTATCTAGTCTGCACAGAGACTGGTTGCCTGCATTATAAACATATATGTTGTAGGTAAGTAACTTAATGACATCTTTTTTTTTTTTTTTTTTTTACATCAGGAAGCTAAACAGGAGAATAGTCTTCTGTATCTTCTGTATCAAGAAAGAATGTAAAGGCTTTCTAGGTACAAAAGTGAATATTATTTCATTATTTTCTGCAATTACAATTGTTATAGGAGTGTATTACTAAATTAGCAATCTATCAGCAGCATGCATGTGTTTGTGACGTACAAATAAGGCTGCATATATTAAGTTGTACAGGGTATTTTAATTGCAAATTTGGTGGTATTCTGGACATGAGCAATAGAATTATACAGGTTATCTGCAAGTCTGACCTTTGCTGTTTTCTTGCTGTATACCTGCTGGAGTTGGACAACAAAGCAGTTATAGTATGGCAAATAGACACAAGACCACTGTGCTGTAACTGCAGTGTGTAAGATCAGCACTGTTTCCCACTAGTTTATCAGCCACATTTGCACATGTCAGGACTGTTACCTGCATCCCTCATCCTAGCAGAGAGGCGACTATATCATATATCTAGGCAGGTAGTCAGACTGTGCCAATATACAGCTATACTGATGAAGTAATATGTAACAAGTCAGAAAATTTGATTAATATATCACATATGTGTATGATATGCAAATGTTCTTCTCTCTCCCCCTTCCTAGCACTACTGGAGTGTCAAGAATATGTCACATGCAGGCAGTTGTTGGAGGTGGTTGGGTGATCTAGTAGACCAGTGGCTGGAAGCCTTCATGGGCTGCTTAGAAAGGCTCATCTTAAAGTAAGCAGAGCCAAATCACTGCCTATCCCTGCCATCACCACCTCAAGTAAGGCCCCAGTCGAGGCGGGGGCTGGGCAGGGTATTTAGTGCTGACTGATCCCCCCATGGTATCACACAGGCAGAGTAATACAGAAGGATGGACTTGCTCCATCCTCTTCCTGTTGCTTTTCTACTTGGTACCCTCTCCATTTGTTGCCAGTCCTCACCATCACTAATGTCCTGCTTTTGTTTTTCTGTCTCTACATTCACTGTTTCCCCCAACCCTTATTGTGTCATCACCTTTCCTGTTAGTCTTGTCTCTGTTCAAGTGTTTGTGTGTTTACCTTTGCTTGTGGCTCTTGCCATCTAACAATATCTTTATCTTCTTGGACATCCATCTCCAGTTTCCCTTCTTCAAAAAAAAATAATAAAAATAATACTAATAATATTAATACTACTACTATTAATAATAATAATGGGCACCTGTCCCACAAAAAAGTCGACCCTTCCTCTCTCCCTCCACCAACTTTCATATTTTTCTTACTTTGTTTGTGCATTATCCTCTGCTTTTCACCCCATATTTTCATACCACGATCCATAAATGGTGCAGTGGTTGCATTGTTGCCTCACAGCAAGAGATTCTCTTGTCTAATTGTCGGCTGGGGTGCCTTCTCTGTGGAGTCTGATTGATCTCCCTGCATTCGTGTGGGTTCCTCCTAGGTGTTCCAATTTCCTCCCACGTTAAAAAAGACATGCATCTGGAGCGTTTCTCCCCGAGCCTCCGATGAACATTGTTTTGTTCCAAGTCAGACATTCCCGGTAAACAAATGTTAAATTTCCACCCTTTTTCAGATTAAAAACATTTTTTTTTTCCATATTGTTATATATTAACACAATTTGCTGTGCTTGCATTATCTATGCTATTCTAGTTTCCTTGTCACATTCTTAACCACTACTGCCAGTTTTCCTCTTTTACCTCAGCTTCTGTTCATAGCACAAGCAGGTTTACTAATTTGCAGTGACTTGAGCTTCAAATTTCCATCATGTTAACTTATAATGAGCCTTAGGCTGGATTTTAATAGGACCTGTACCTGCAGTAAGCATACTGTGATCATGTCAACATGTTTCTGAATCCCAGGACATGTCATTTAGGGTCCCGAATGAAGTTCTAATAAGAAATAATGTGGCAGTATCATACTTTTTATCAGTGGCACTGTCCTCAGGTTTGCAGCAGCTGTATTATAAACCTAAGTTACATTAAGTAAGTGATATAGAAAATGGAGTCCTCTTTCTAATACAAGAGTAAATAAGAATGACAGTGTGGCAGTTACTGTATTTCTGTTAGGGGGGAAAAGTCTAGTGAAATGAAACATGGATGAATCAACAAACAGAGCTGCAGTGCTTTGTCCATGTCTCTTTGTGCATTTCCCTGAAGTAATCCAGCTTCAGTCTATGTTCCAGAAATGTATTACTTGCAGAGACAGTGAGAAGGCAACGTTATGTGAGCTTTGCACTGTCATCAATGGAAGAAAATCAGTGCAGCACATTCACAAAATCCTGGCCTTAAATCAATTAAAACTGACAGACAATTTGTATTACTGTTTTCCTGAATGATATTTCTGTATGGCTGATAGTGTGATTTATAAACAGAAGACCACTTTCTATGTTACAGAATGTGTAGAAGGCAAGCACTAGAAGTCTGTGTCACTATGTAACTACCTCTTTTGGGACAGCAAGGCTATGATGCAGGACTGTTGTTAAACTGACATGGCTTTATTATCTTTGGAGCGTAAATGCCTTTCTCTAGAAGCACTACACATGAGTCAGTGTCATTTTTTCTTTAACTTTCCATGCAAGGTTTACATCAGATGACTGCACTAACAGTACTGTTGAAATTGTTCAAGTAGGCTATGGTTTGCTATGCTTTCAACATATCAGTTCCTTTTCTAGCACACAGTTTTCACATATTTCATTACATGTATATCAGACTGTTTCCACAGTATGGCGCAAAACTTCATTTAGGAATATCTTAAATGGGACTATATTCAAAAACCTGCTGCATCTCTGAAAAAGCAACGCGATGAATGAATGTGCTTGTTGTCAGAGTGGTACAAGTAAGGTTGGACATCTTGCATGCATCTGCTGGTACAGTCTTCATTTATTCATATTTGTCTCAAGACATTTTCGCATGTCAAACTTAGATCATTAAAATGAAGCTCCTTAATTTTCATTGCTCATCTAGTACCATTTTTTTGAATACTGGCAGATGAGAGCTAATGGAGCATAAATGATTTCCCAAATGTGATTCCATGCTTTACTTTAGCAGAGTTTAGACTCACATCTAGATGGTTCTGAATTCAGCAGTTATACAGTTCAGTCACACTAATACATACACATACATCAATCAGAAATGTTACAGCTTATACAATAGTACTTGTACTATACAGTACATAGATTGCCCTATCTCAGGCCCTGAAGCATTACTGCTACATTGCTGCTTTTAAAGAGTATCAGGGATAGAACATGTCATAGTACATTTAAATATCTGCAGGTGAAGGACAATGAGACACGTTGGCATTTACATAATTGTTTCACAGACAGCCACACATAGTAATGCCCATTTTAAGTATACTTTGCATGGAATAAAGCATTTCCACTGCTTTAGCAAGAGGTCCCAGGTGTGTGTACTGATCTTTATAAAATTAGTATGACAGTTCATGCGTGAATGTATTCTGTATTAACACGTTCCCCACAGAATTATTGTTCTCTCATATAAAGACCTACTTATACTAATGCTAATTTTAAAATGATAATGGGCTTCATGACTTGCAGGTAATATATTTTTAGCATTTTGATTTATTGTATAAATCAGAGATCAAATATTCTTGAAGTATAGAAGGGATGTTATTGAAGTGATATCTTATAGGAAATCGAAATCCATTTTTCATTATTATGTTACACTTTTACTGATATTTGTTTTCTGACCAAGAGTTTAGAGTGGCATCAAGATAAAGGAAAAGCTTATCAGAAATGTTAAGAAAAGGGACTTAATTGCTGGGAAAATAAAGTATAAGTTCCCTTGAGATAATGAAGAATCAATTCTGTTGTCACTTGTAGAAAAGTGGAGTTTGCAGAGTTCCTCACAAATAAGTCTAGAAAATATTACATCCATTAATGTCTTTGAAAGGATGTCTCAGAAGAAATTTAAGGGCAGTAATTGAACAACAATCATTCTGTCATAATATTTTTTCCATATTGCTAAAGATGTATGAGAGGGGAAGGTGCAGATCCTACCATGGCAGGGGGTACAGGCAATGTTTCCACCTTAGAATGTATTGGTACTATAGCAATAACCCATGGCTGGGTGTGGGTAATGCTGGATTTACTCATGGTTGGTATGGATGGCCGCAAGGGCAAGCCAACAGTGAGTAAATCAGCATAACCCACACCCAGACATGGGTTATTGCTATTATGCAGTGACATTATTTAAGACAAAAATAACATATTTTTGAATGTCCTTGTATAATCGCGCAGTGGTGCTGTTCTGCATTTTTCCTTGGTATCATGGAGATTTCTTGATGTACTGCGCATGCGTATGGGACTTACATTCCCACACTTATGTAGTACATCAGTGCCATGCAAAGAAAGCAATGGAGAAAGGAAGATCTCTGTTGCTTTTTTTGTTTTGTTTTTAATTAAAAAAATGAAATCTGGAGACTTCAAACGTACAGGAGAGACAGAAAATATAATCAGGTACATGTCTCTAGTTTTGCATAATTTACCTGATTATCCTTGTATTTTTCTCTGCCCCATTTTTCCCATTCTTTTGAATTCTCTGGGTCTTGTAAATTTATTTAAAAAAATATATAGAAAAGTAGAATTTTCATAGTATATATTAACAGAAGAAAGTCGTATGATGAGACTTTTTTCTACTGATATATGATCTATTTACAATGTGGGCACGCTGGTTGGGCTGACCAATCAGCATTTTTGGTTTTGAATGTTAATATCCAGTCATTGTATAATAAAAAATAACTGCCATTTGTAAGGAAGAGAGGATTTAAACATCTGTTTTCAATCACATGAAGCCATGTTAAAATTTACCATAAATCTGTCTGTTGGCTTTTAGGAGGAACGATATAAATTACCACAGTGAAATACAAAAAATTCTTCTTATCCACAAAAGCAATGCCTCAGTATTACCAGTATATTGATGGTGTATCATCAAAAACAAAAGTACGGTGATAGAACTCCAGCGAACTTTTGATCTGATAAATCTAGTATGCAGTTACATAAACTGCAACTCTTTGAGTATGTCTAGTCTAAGTTTGGTAAAACAAAATTGATCAGCTGATATGACAAACATAAGTGGAAACTGCAAAGCATATAATAAGAAAAAAAAAGGACTTTGACAACAAGACAGAGGCAGCAAGTACCCCATAAATTGAAATGGTACATCTATACTTTATTTGAAAGAATAACCAGCTAAAATGGCTTGCGAAAAGTGAAGGAAATTGCTGCATAAAGTATGCAATTTACTGTTCACAATTTTCTAAAAACATTTCAGTAACAATTGTATATTTCACACTGAAACATAGGGTACAGTACATTCAGATGGGGCACATATGCCCTTTTATGCTACGTCTCCTGTGATGCCCACAAGCTGGGCACTCATATGCCCTTTTATGCTACGTCTCCTGTAATGCCCACAAGCTGGGCACTCATATGCCCTTTTATGCTACATCTCCTGTAATGCCCACAAGCTGTTAACTTTTTCTTCCTTGACAGCCATTAGCCAATCAGTTTTGAGGTTAAGTCTGAAATTCAACCCCCAACTGGCTGACTGGCTAACACAAACATTCATATTACAGTGGGAAAATTCTGTGCTGTGTGTGTGTGTGTGTGTGTGTGTGTGTGTGTGTGTGTGTGTGTGTGTGTGTGTGTGTGTTCCCACACACACATGCCCACAAGGACTATTGGGACTAACTTGGAAAACCAAGCTCACATTCTCTAGTCCTGCAGTGATCATTGTTGAAAAGGCCTCCATTTGCATAAGAAGAATTTGGATGACCTTGACCACCATTTCCCTTTCTTCAGGAGAGACAGACCACCATGGTTTGTTCACTCTCTCCCTTCTTCTGCCTCCCTCTGCCTGAGCCTGTCCTGCTAATTGGACTTAGTTTGTCTGGGTTGTTGTCAAGGCTTCATCTCTCTATATTACAGAAACAGGGTACTTAGATGATTTTTAATTTGGAAAATAATATATAAAGTGAACCTACTCCACAGAGCTGAATTCATCACAGCATTAACTGCAATGGTGTTTGGCCTTTGGCAAAGCAAAATAAAGTACATATATAATTTTTCTTTATTCTGTGTTACCGAGTTCCATAACATCAGTTACATATACTGTTCAACAGGGCTGGTGGTCTTCTCAATAAATAACATGCAGTTTGGGTCCCAAGTATGTGTGGGCACATGCTCATTTCTGATTTTTCTCATTAAACATGACACAGTTATAAAACAGCAACAAATAGCATGAAACAAAATAAAAAGAATGGAAGATTTTTCAGAAATACTTCCCTACACAAGCTTGAGGAGAAACAGCATGAATGTTTGCAGCATACAGAAAAAAAACAGATGATCTGCATAAGGCCGAATGCTTTTCACCATAAGAAATCATTAGTGGTAGAATTTTTAATTGTGCACCTGCAATGATTCAGTTTTAGGGAGATTTCTCCCTTCTTTGAGTTCATATGACCATAGAGTCGGTATATATGTTAGGGGAGGGGGGTTGCCCCACACATCCGGGAATGCAGGAGGACTTGCCTCCAGCAAAATCAAAAAAAGGACTTTTTTGTCCTCTTGGTTTTCATGCATTTTCTCATTCTTTTGAGAGACGTCTACTTTCAGGGAAGTTGGCATTTCATAGTAGAACATATTTATTGATTTGAGAAGTTTATCAAAGTAGCAACAATGCTAAGAACAGACTTTTACCTAACAGACAGTATGCTGTTAAACCTACTTTGTAATACTTTCTAACCTGCCTGACATGTTAGTCTTTTTTTAGAAAATTACAGAATTCATATAAGCACAGTGATTGATTTGTGGCAAATGTGCACTGACCTGAGCATCACACACTGAGACTGCTTTAAGTATAGTACTTACGTTTTCATATGAACATTTTCTGTTACACAGTTATCTGATTATCTTACTGTCAAGCTAATCTAATAGATATCTGTCCTTGAAAAGACATGGCAGAAGGTCACAACAATCTCTCACTAGTTTTGTGAGATTAAATGTGACCAAATATTGCAATGCTGTACATGTACACGAGTATAATAGATGTTAAAATTATACTAATAATTAAACAATGCCTGTGAAATCTCTTTGGGGATCAGATGCTGATTTCTGAGAGCAAAGTTTTAGAAGTGCTACTTTTTACTTCATAAAAGTCATTCAGTCATTTTTTTAGTGACAATCACATCCTAGTTTTTAAGCTTAATCATTTTCAGAGCAGAATATTTCTTAGTATTTCTTTAGTGTAACATGAATAAAAACATGCTCAACCGTATTATTAAATAGGTTATACTTTTTAAATCCCATGGCAAGTTGACAGTAGGACCTCAGTCCCTGCCTAACTTTCCTAGGAATTCTCGTTCCTAACACTCAGTGTTTTGATCTTACCTAAAGCTATACTACAAAATGTTTGTGTGCTGTTCTTAAAATCCCCAAATGTATGAGAATAAGTTTGTGTATATCAGTTTATATTTGATGCATGTAAGCATACACACAACCACACACACATTGACAGACCCACGTGTGAGAGCATATATAGATATAGCTACAACATAGACACATAAATGTACATACATAGCTATATAGATGCATATATATATATATATATATATATATATATATATATATATATATATATATATATATATTTATGTATATATATATATACACACACACACACACACATATATATATATATATATATATATATACACACACACACACACACACACACACACACACACACACACACACACACATATATATATATGTGAAGAGTAAAATTGAGTGAGACGTAGCTACAGAAATAGATGCACACATGCACAGCATGCATTGCAGGAAGCTGTATGTTCTGCTCCCACAAGAGGGATTTGGATTACTGACACTGGAGAGTAGCACGGGGGGGGGTGCTCCACTCATGATTGTGTCATCCTTTGGAAGAGACATTAAAGTGAGGTCTCATCTGCTTGAGCTGGTGGTAACTCAGGTGGATGTAAAAGATCTCATTACATCTATTGAAAAGAATAGGACTTTATTCAAATACGCAGTTTTCTAAAATATTTTTAATAATGTCGCCTCAAAAGCTAATAGCTTTTATGCCCCTCAACAAATTTTAAATAATTTTAACAAAGTTTTACAGATTACAGCAATTGTCACCCACTTCATACTATAACCTTCACATAGTCCATAAGTATTTATATCCATGTTTAAATGTATTAAAATTATTTTACTCAACTCTTTTTCACACATATTTCAATTTGTTTGTTCTTAAATAGTCTATAGCAAAATCCTGTTGTCTCATCAGCACCACGAGAATTACATTTTCTGTCCCCCATCCTTTTATATTTCAACTCTGTGTTTCCAGAAATTTTTTGAATAAATAACTTGCATACAAAATCTTTCATCAGTAGTTCATTCTTAAACTTTTCTGTAACTTAACTTCTTTATTTCCCCATACCTTAATGTAATAAAAATGTTTCATTCCCTTTTTATATCATAAACTCCTTGTTTGAAATTTATCATTCACCTTAACTTCCATCTTCTCGTAAACTCAATATATATATATATATATATATATATATATATATATATATATATATATACATACATATATATGTTTTTTATTCTCCGCAAATCTCTCTTATTCTTGATTTTATATTTCTTTATAATTCAGATTTAAACTTTTACTAATACAATCTTTCTGCTAAGTATTTTGTACTTGATCCTAAATATATGTAAAGATAACAAAAAAGTTTTTTAATCCTAACCCCACATGTTCATAATCAATATATAGAATACCTTTTCTAAAAGGATTTAATTGAGATCCCCAGAAAAAATAGTAAAGACAATCTCCAACAAATCCTTTTCTAAGCTAACTGGAAATTTAAAACATACACTAAATAACTTGCATAATACATCAGCTATACCTTCTCAAATAAAAACAATTTAAATTATGTCTACATTTCTATAACATATCTTATATCTCTTATAATCTTATACTACTGTTCTGCCTCTGTTACCTCTTTACAAAACAGAACTCCTAATTACAGAATAGTTGTCTATTGAAATATATACATGAAATTTTAATGCAAGCCCCATATCCTTACTTTTGTCTTTACTAATTGGCAAACCCATCGACTTCATCCAATAGTCTACTTCTATAATAGCTTCTTTTATCTAACTTTTTCCTTTTGGTAGTGTAAGCAAACCATCTGAAGATATTAAATATATATGGATTTTTATTAACTCTCTAAAGAAAACTTCACCTTCCTCAACTTTTTTGTTTGTCCATACCTATTATACCATTTATTACTAATGCAAGTAATGAACTGCTTATTTGACAGATTTGCTTTAATCCCCTTTTTACCTTTATTTCTTTGCTTAGCCATCCACTGACTACTACCTGCACATTAGAATTATTATATACAGACTTACTAATCTTACTGTGTTATAGATTTCTTTCCTAACCCATACTCTTTCAAAATTTCAAACATATTATAGGATGTTTAACATTATCAAAGTTTTTATCTCTGTCACATGCATCTAATGTAATACAATCAGGTCTGTCATTTATTTCCTTAATGACCTACTTTACTGTAATCACTAAAGCATTTGCATTTCTTCCTAGCAACTCTAAAAATATATTACTTAATTTCTGTTGCATAATATTAACATTTTATAATCAGTGTTATTTAATGTTATTGGTCTCCAGTTCTTTATACTACTTTTCTTCTTTTTTAATAAATAAATACTAATAATCCTTTAAAAACTCTTACATGTCTTACAGTAAACTCTCAGTTAACTGGCACCCATGGGATTGGTAGATGCTGGATAACTGCAGTTTCTGGTTGCTTGAGAGTTACTATTAAAATATGCCTAACTAATACTGTACCCTATACTATTTGTTTGGTTTGTCTTCTTCTCAGGTTGTTGAGAGAGGGAATTTATTCTTATCTTCCTTTTTAAAACTCTAAAACTCTAAAAACGTAAGATATGTTTCTGTGGGGGGAGGGGGACAGAATGTGCAACACATAAAAATTGTACTGTATTTCTTCAATTATTTTTGCTGGTTGCTTGAGAGTGCCACTTGCTTTAGTTCCAGTTAACATAGTTTACTGTATTCCATATTTAAGCCAACAATGTAAAACTTTTAGAAATAACATTTTTAGCATAATTCATTTCTTAAAAAAAAAATCACATCCTGACCCATCTGGTCCATGAGTACTTGACCTCATAATACAATTTAACACATTATCCAGTTGCCTAATCCTGATTCCATTAACATTATCATGTTCCATTGTCAATGTTCCATTTCTAATACTTTGTGTTCATCCATCTTAACCAAATATCAAACTACCTTATATTCTTTACTATCATCGTCATAAACCTCTGAAATATAATTTTCAATTATTTTCATTATATTATTTATGTTTTTCCCTTCAGTTTCATCTTTATCTAATAAGAAAGCAATTATTCTCTCATCTTTTTTAACTATTGTATATAGAAAATTAAAAAAAAATCACTTCTACTCTGTAAGGCATATCTCTGGTTATGTTGTAATGAACTAACTTTCTTAATATTTGCATTATATACTTCTTTTTCTTTTTCAATTATTTATTTTTCTTGTCTTCTAAAGTATTCCTCATACTTTTTATTATAGCCATATATTTTCCTTTTTTCTTTTTTCCAGTACAGTCTTTCTAAACCTATAAATTCCTTTTTATATTTTTCCTTATATGCCACCTATCAAGCTTCAAATGTATCATACAGTTGTAACAGAGTCCCGTGATCATTCCATAGCAGCTCTATCTGCTCCTGAAAATATATTTCATAACGTCTCCCAATAAAACTTTATTACCTTTACTTTCTTTAATATACTCATCATCATTAGCCAATTCAGCCAGAAAAGCACAATGATCTGAAATATGACCAATAATAGTTTTACAGTTTATCTCCTTTAAGCTTACAGAATACAACATACAAGGTCAGAGTCATAAAGGTTACCAGAAAGTGTAAATCATGTGTACACATAGTAAAACCTTTATGAGTGACTAGACAACACGAACATTGGGGTAAGGCTGTTCTTCAGTACAGAAACCATGCACAAAGTCTACATACATTGCACACTTTCTGGTAATCTTTATGAATCTTGCCAATAATCTGTCACTGTTTTTAATTTTTCCATTGTCTAAGTATGTTCTCTCCTTTCACAAACATGTAAGTTTCATATTCTTGTCATCTGTTTACATAACTGTACATCCTTATATATTTTCTTTTTTCTTTCTTAAAATACAGTTTAAATCACCTAAAATTATAATAACAATTTTCTGAATAAGAAAATTTTTAAATCTTCCAATAATAATTCTTATTTTTCCTGCTGTAGATGTATGTATTGCCATGCCATTATCTGTTCTTATATCAACTATCATGCATCTCCGTAATACAACAGTTATGACATCAATAATGATAATATTTTTTTTCAACAAATCCATACCAGAGCACATATTTTCTCGAAAACTCCAGAATACTTAATTTCCTCATGTAACTTCAAGTAGAACTTTTTGTTGCATACTTAAATGTTTTTCATCTAGTAATATTAATATATCACAATTTTGTTTTTTTTTACACCATAAAGCAACATTTAAACTTCTTTTCTTATTAATTAAACTGATAAATAGAAAGTATAAAAATTCCAACTATGACCAGGTACCTCAGAAAATAAATAAAACTCGTAAAAACAGCAATCAAGGCACTGAGGTAAGGCTCCAGGCTTTAAAAATATATTGTCCAAAAACACAGAACACAAGCGCTTTCACCAGGTAGGCTTCTTCAGGTGTACTAAATTAAAATGCTGACATCTCTATTTATACTAATTGCCATATGGATCTCCAGGTCATTCTTAAAGGCATATTGTAGTAAAATACTTTAAACATGGAATCAAAACTTATAACATAAATACATACATATATAAACATATTTAAAAATACTTCAAAACAAGTATAAAAACATATGTCAAAACATGTTTTGACATATGTTTTTATACTTGTTTTGAAGTATTTTTAAATATGTTTATATATGTACGTATTTATGTTATAAGTTTTGGTTCCATGTTTAAAGTATATTACTACAATATGCCTTTAAGAATGACCTGGAAATCCATATGGCAATTAGTATAAATAGAGATGTCAGCATTTTAATTTAGTACACCTGAAGAAGCCTACCTGGTGAAAGTGTTTGTGTTCTGTGTTTTTGGACAATAAATTTTTAAAGCCTGGAGCCTTACCTCAGTGCCTTTTTTGCGTTATTAATTATTCCTTTGAAACCAGTCTTAAAGAATAAACCTTTGCATAGATGAAATGGTGCTTTGAATGCACATATGTTTTGACATATGTTTTTATACTTGTTTTGAAGTGTTTTAAAATATGTTTATATATTTATGTATTTATGTTATAAGTTTTGGTTCCATGTTTAAAGTATTTTACTACAATATGCCTTTAAGAATGACCTGGAGATCCATATGGCAATTAGTATAAATAGAGATGTCAGCATTTTAATTTAGTACACCTGAAGAAGCCTACCTGGTGAAAGCGCTTGTGTTCTGTGTTTTTGGACAATAAATTTTTAAAGTCTGGAGCCTTACCTCAGTGCCTCTTTTGCTATTAATTAAACTATTTACACATAATGGTAGGATATTTATTCTATCCCTTTTCTTTTTATATGTTCTTTATACAGGTTTATCTTTCTTTTCCTTACACTATTTAGTATAGTCTTTTTTTTCTTTAGTTGACTATCACTTGTTTCATTTGCTTAATTTGTCAAATTTTCAAACCTATCTTGTGCCTTAATTTTATGCTCATCATTTTATTTTTCTGAACATAAGTTTGTTGAAGTTGAAGTGTTTTGTTGAAGTTTAAGTTCCAAGTAGTCAAGAAAATATCAGATGATAGTAGAATGGATGATATCATTAATAAAACAGAGGACAGGGAGCTGTTTTGGATTTTGAATTGAAAGGCACACAAAGAAGGTGGTTTGAATAACAAGGTCTCTTTAAGACCGAGGCTAAAGAGAAGAAGACCTTATGTATTAGATAATGATGGGTGATAATGTAACTTGTCTTTGAATTTGCATTAGTAGTTGAAACTGGAGGTTAATATAAATTATTGTTTTATGAATGAAGTGAAATATGGTCTGATAAAGTAGATTTGTCCACGAAAGTGTTTTACCTATATTGTTGTTTTATTATTTTATCAATAAAAGTTCTCTGTCAGTTTTATACATTGTCTTTTACCTTAATAAATTGAAGAAACCTACACACACGTGAATTTGGGCACACACACACACACACACACACACACACACACACACACACACACACACACACACACACACACACACACACACACACACACACACTGTGTGGATATTGATGAAGAGGTAGCAGGGATTATTTATTAGTTTGCTAGTCCAACAGAGAAAAAACTCCAGATTCCTTGTCCTATACACAGCAATAGGAAATAGACCAAAGAATCTCTACTGTAGGTAATATGGTTTGTGATCATGCATTTGGACTGGGTTTCTCTGATGAGATGTACATTTACCATAGCTCAGAATTTGTAGTAAGAGGTTAGGTCTTTCAATACGAGAGAAATGATTGTCATAGTTTGGGTCAAAGACATGAAAGACTGTGCTCAGTACAACGCAAGTTTTGTGTTTTTGATGTAAAAGGCCAGAATGCTTAGCTCCTAAGATTGTAGGAAAGTGTTCTGATACTGAGTTTGAATTTCAGGGAAAGAAGGAATTTAATTGTAAGAGTTTAATTAACTGAAAACATAAAGGACTGCCAATTGTTTAATTACAGGACATTTTTTTCTTTGTGATTGTCTGGCAGGTATTTTCACTTTGTAGAGAGCAGGCAAAAAAGTGATATACTTTGAAAGAACCTGTAAGGCCTTATTTTAAGTTTTTGATTACAACTACTGCTGGAGGGGGAGAAAATTAGAAATACTTATGGCTCACAAAAGTACCTGAATGATTTTTGCTACTTTTTAATGTGAAGTTGAAAATTCAGAGTCTGGTTCAACATTATGTCTAGATATTTGAATGGGGTTGTTATTTTGATGGTCTCATTGCTATTTCCTGAGAATTTCCACGTACCTGGGATGAAGGTTTGCCTTGTTCTAAAGATAACATTGTTTTTCTTTAAAAAGCATTTACAAGTAATTTGTTGATATTGATCTTACTGGTTGGGTTGTGGATGTCATATTGAAGCTTTTGCTGTATTATGGAAGGAGAATGATGTGATTGGTATAGTAACATCTCACCTGCATATAGTATAACTGGCAGATATGCTAGTGATGTGTACAGTAACATCTCACCTGCATATAGTATAACTGGCAGATATGGTAGTGATGTGTACAGTAACATCTCATCTGCATATAGTATAACTGACAGATATGCTAGTGATGTGTACAGTAACATCTCACCTGCATATAGTATAACTGGCAGATATGCTAGTGATGTGTACTGTAACATCTCACCTGCATATAGTATAACTGGCAGATATGCTAGTGATGTGTACAGTAACATCTCACCTGCATATAGTATAACTGGCAGACATGCTAGTGATGTGTACAGTAACATCTCACCTGCATATAGTATAACTGGCAGATATGCTAGGTTACAGAGAAGTCTGTTAATGAAGATGGAGAGCAATAGTGGGGCAAGACTGTCTTAAGGAACACTAGAATAGTCAGGAAGTATTTTTAGTGGAAGTCATTAAACAAGGAGGTGGCATCTGGACTGGTTTGTAGGTATAATATATGGTTTATTAGGACTGAGTGGTTGACAAAGGCAAAGATTTTTGTTAGGTCTGTTAATACAGCTCATGTGAAATTATATTTGGATATACTGAGTAGAGTGACATCTGGTAGTGCCCAAATGACAGTCATAGTACTTTGACCAGTCCAAAAACCATATTGTTCTAAAGAGGGAAGATTGTAATATTTGTTGTATTAAGAAAGTTGGACATAAATATTTTTAAACTATTTTGTTTAGATTGAATGATATGAAGCGGAGCAAAAATAGGATGTTTTGGATGGATTAGGCAAAGGTTTAACTAAAGCTGTCTTCCAGATATTAGGCGTGATGCTTTTATTGGTACATATGTTGTAAATGTGTGTTAACCTGACCAGTTTTCCAGATGCTATGCATGGTGTTTTTAATGATATTGATGTTGTAACTTATACCAATGTTGTAAATGTGCACGAGAGGTTCTATGATGAACTCCCTGTAGCAGTATACAAATCAGGGTATGAGACTCTCAGATGCCTTGAGAACATCAACATTTATTTTGTTAAAATAGAGGAATTGTGTCTTTATTTATTTATTTGTTAAGTAAAATAATGTAAGGGGAGGAGATAGAGTATGTTGAAGTGAAAGTGAATAACTTGATAAGAGCTGAAGAGATTACTGAACTCCTTTAAAAAGTTTAACACAGTGAAGAGCCTTACTGCACTAGGAACAAAGTCAGGAGGTGCATTACTGGGAGCTTGTGTATGGCCCTTTCAAAAGTCTGACTGTTTTTTTTTAAACTGTTTGGGCTTACCTCAGTTGCTTGGATAGGTACAAAAAAAATGAATTACTTTGGATATTTGGGGTAGAGCATTGCTTCTATTAATACCAGGCATTATACCTGAGATTGAGGAGGGCTTTAAGCTCTCTTTAAAATCATTTGTTTTTGGTGGGGGGTGGCATTGCACAAACTTGCACTTAAGGGGATAAATTTATCATGAAACTCTGGGAGCATACTGAGTTTCAGCACGATCACTGGGGTCTTTGGATGTAAGTATCAGAGACCAAGAATGTACTAATAGGCAGGCATTTAACTTGTCAATGCTCTGAAATGATTTCTTTCTGAAGTTAAATAGTTTTGGTGGACTTTTATCAGCAACAGCTATGTTTATATATTTTAACAGCTATATTTATACATTAAACATAACTGGGCAGTGGCCACTGATGGCAGATGGATGAAAGGAAATGGGAGATACATTACTGGGATCATTAATAATTAGCAGATCAAGCAGTGAATACTCCATGACTTTGTGTTGGCTCAAGAAGGATTTTATGAGCTGAATTAGATCAAAACAGACAGATTTTCAGTGATATCCTCTGAAAAGGGACCTATAAAGTTGAAGTTGAGGTCACACAGAGTTATTAGATTTTTGTATTTGGAGGGTGCAGGGTGAAGTTATATATAAGTGCCTTGAAGTTGGTAGTGATAAAGGACAAGGTACATTGGCAACTGCAAGGTGGATAGTAGGTTCCATCTTTATGCTCTGGTGGTACGGTGTGTCTAATCTGGGAATCCCTTTGGGTCAACCCTCCACAGACCAAGAGAGATTATGATTCACATATCCTCATGGTCTTTGAATGATTAAGGTAGACAATTAAAGGCCACCCCCAAGAGATGTCTCATTCAGATCCAGGAAAGTTTTAATCCCACTTTATTCCACCCTTGTTACTCTCATCATTAAGTGTGGTACCAGTTTTGGCATATAGCTAACTAAGCATGCAAACATGTGAGAATGCAATGTTTCCTCACCAATGGAGTCTTGGATCTCAGTACCCATGATTAGTCTGATAGATCAAAAGTCTTGTCCTCCTATTTAGTGTCATATGGACCTCTGACGAATGTATACTGTTAGGCCTTCAATGTACTGAGTGACCCATCACTCATAGAAGTTGTTCACCAAAATCAAACCAGTGGTAAAGCAAACACTCTTTCAAGGGACCTAAAGCTATACTACAAAATCAGCAACACCAAATGGTGTAACAAATGCCTAACATAATGAAGCCCCTGTTTGTGGAATGGGCTACCATTACATGTTAGGAAGAGTACTTCTACAACAACTTTTGAAATCATTTCAGATGACTGAATGAGTGATGGCAAATTTTGCGGAGAAAATCTACTTAGTGGGCCTCCTTTCAGAGCTGAACTTTTTGGTGGTCTCCTTACCCATAAGTTTAACCGGAAACTATAACCCTGTAAACTTGTGGACATGTACCTTACTTCCCAAATGACTTACATTGCCATTCTTTTGATATTTCTACCACCATGGATCCCAGCAGAATAAAATGACAATAGTTTATTTCATGGACTCATTTATCAACAAGACATAAATCAGTGTCTACTTCATCAAATGGGGGATACCTTGATTTTTTTTAACTTACCACAATTATATGAAAACTCAAGTTAATTATATTAGTTTAGAGGCTCAGCGGATGAATCCCCCCACTGGTGCTATGGGAGGGTTCTTATTAGCATACACACACACACACACACACACACACACACACACACACACACACACACACATGTGCGCAAAGACATGCACACAATTAATACCGAGGAAAGGACCTCTACTCTACTCTTCTAAAGAAAGTAAACTTGGCAGGTAAGCATGGTTCAGATCTGAAACAAGTGCACTAAAGTGATTCAAAGTCCTACTAACATATGTACTGCTGCTGAGGGAAGTCAACATTAAAACATTAGATCCCTTGAAAGGGTGTTTTCTTTACCACTGGTTTGATTTAGGTGAGCACCCTATTCAACCATAGCCTAAGTACAGGCTTCATTCTAGCTTCATTGGAGAACTGTCATTGTTATCTCTTTGCATAAAGGTGGTACCACTACTGACAATGGAAATTATCACCCTATTAGCTTGAAAAATCTAATCTGTAAGGCCATGGAGCTTATTAGTATGGACCTCAAAAACAAGGACATAGGCAATCTACAAGCACTTGACCCCACCCACTTGGGATTCATCAAGGGCAGATCTTGCCTGTTGAACCTGGTTGAGTTTTTTGAGACTGTCACCAAGGACATGGATGAGGAAAAGTCAGTACATACAACTTACCTTGACTTGGCCAAAGCCATTGACATAATCCCCCACTCGGGCATCATCGAAAAGCTAAATCAACTTGACATAAATCCCTATCTCATTAGGTGGGTGACCAAATGGCTCACTGATAAGACTCACAAGGTCAAAATAGATGCCACCACCTCTGACAGCAGACCTGTCACTTCTGGGACCTCTATTGTTTGGCATCTACTTCTCAGAGGTCCAGTTAAAGACAAAAGGTCTGTGGCTGAACAAGTTTGCAGATGACTGTAAGTTGGGTGCTGTCACTGGCTCCTCAAATGATGTTAACATACTTCAAGAGGGTCTCACAGCAAGAAATGACTGGTGCCAAAGTCATGGCCTTAAGTTAAACACAAAAAAATGTATTATCATACAATTTGGCAAAAACACTGCTCCTACTGATTACCACATCAAAGGCAACCCCCTAAGCACACAACCTGTGGTGAAAGACCTGGGTACACAGGTTGACAACAATCTCACATTTCACCATCATGTAGCGACAGTGGTCAGAAAAGCCTTTTACGTGGTTCATCTCATAAGTAAAGGGATTGCATCCAGAAAAAGGAGGTTATTACCTCTCTGTACTCCTACTTTGGCCAGTAATTGAGTACAATGACCCGTTTGGTATGTACCGCTCCAAACACCTGCACCAACTGGAAAGGCCACAGAAATACCTCACAAAGAGAATCCATGGCCTCCAACACCTGTCCTATGTGGACAGGCTCAAATCAGTATCACTCTACTCGGTATCGTACAGATTGCTCAGAGGTGATCTGTGTCTCACCTACAAGGTAATCTCAGACCCTGCTCTACTAGAGATGCTCCATATCCATAAGTCTAACTCCTCACACATTACCTGATCAAAAGGCTTAAATCTTATATGTGACATTAATAAAACCTGTGGGAGAGACATGTTTGTCTACCAGAGGCTGCCCCATCTCTAGAGTGAACTCCCCATACATGTCAATCAAAGTACTTTGCTGATCCTCTTCAAGTGCAACCTTGATAAGTGGATGGGAAGCCACAAATTTGTCTCAGGGGTTCCTCCTGTGTGCCTCACTGATAGCGGAGAGAGGTGCTGACTTAGGTTTCTTTTTTGGGAGATAAACTCTTGGCTAGGCTTGTAAGGGCCTCAGGGCCATTAGCCTAGTAATCTCCTATGATCCTATGAACATAAAATGAATATTGATCGGTACTCTGACCCATTTATTTCAATTGTTATTTTAAGGTCCTTATAAGTAAATATATTTTAACATTATTCATATTCCCGCACCCCCAAACTTATATATTTCCTTCAGTCTATTGGCAGCAGAAATAATAACTGTCAATAAACTAAATGGCTCCCATTTAAAGTAATTCCATCAGAAATGAGGCTCTGTTCAGCTTCAAACCTGGAGTCACCACAGGGAAAACGAAAATCAAGTTATTTTCTTTTGGGAGGATTACAGCTCAACAAAAGTTGTGAAAAGAGTTAAATAAACTGGATTCATGTAAAAATATTCTTCAATTTACAGTTGTAAAAAGCAGGCTTGAAGGACTGAAAAAGGTTGTAGAACATCTAATTGACTCAACTTTGAGTTCACAACAATCCAGTGAGCATATTAAATTGAAGTGGCTCTCATCAACACGTTCCTGCATGCATGAACTTCACTTCTGCATCCCCTTAACTCATATAATTAACTCTCAGGTTGCAAACCTTCATGGTTAGTTACAAAACTTGCCAGCTGGAGTATGTATTATTACCGTTTTTTAGAGGGTGGGGGTCATGGTTTGCTAAATGGTTAGTCAGACAGATGAATGAATACATTACTGCTTGCTCTGTTTTGACATTTAACCTTTTGTTGGTTGGAATGAGCATTAACCAACATAGCTACTGCTATTAGCCCTCAAATTATCAGATAACCTCATAGTTACCTCAGAAGTGTTATTTTCATTTCTAACTTTTTTCTTTTACTAATATCACACTTAATTTAATTATTTTTAATCAGTAATTCTCAACTTTCACTCCCAGAACTAACCATTTCTTTGTACTCTTTACGTCTGTTTAATGTATGGTCATTATTAATGGGTAACCTTGTAAATACCTGAGTTTACTTTTCTGATCCCTTCAGCATAAATAACAATTTCTGCCTACTTTAGGCTGCAATGTTTTACTTAGAATTTTTTTTTTTTTTTTTGGAGGGGGGATGATTCTTTACTCTTGTAGTAATTCTGTAAATTCCATCCAAGTTGAATTTCTGCTTTCTTAATGGTCTATGGACTTGGCAAAAGGCAGTAAAACACTTAAAGCATTCACCTTTCAGCATGCTATGTTCAAAAAAGATAACAAATATTCCGTGTGCAATGCCCCTCATTTTGCTCAGTGGATGCCTCCCTAACATTTTCTGCAAACTCATAGTGAATGGATACATTTTAGATCATTCCACTGATATTGTGACATTAAGTTATTGCATTTTTAAGGACAATGACAGATCAACAGTTCCTGTTGTACACAGTCCCCCGGATTCTCAAAAGCCTGCACGGAGTACAAGATGAGTGCAGTAGCTCACACAGGTAATACGTCTGCTGTGTGATCCAGGAATAGCCGGCAGGGGCATGCACGAGAGCTCCAGCACTAATCTTGCATGGACTAAGCCCTGGTATGGAAATCAACTCATTTGCTGGAGAAATACATGCAAATGAGGTGATATTGCAATCCAGGAAGCTTGCAATAGTCAGTGCAAGACAAATGCAAGCTACAGAAATGTACTCGGTTAGTACGTGAGTACATTTCTGCAAATTCCAAAACGGAGCTATGACAGCTCCATATAAAGGCTGCATATTATTAAAGAAGCACGACAGTGGCCAAGAAGAATGCCACTGGCATTGTAAACTGTTTAAAAAAAAAATAAAACAACTTTTATTTTTTTTTCGCCGATCTCGGCTGTTTAAGCATAGAGCAGTGGTGCACAAACGGGATTGGGGGGAAAATAAGAAAATAAACTGAAAATGAGCATTCTAACAAAAGTCAGTATTCTGCCATGCAAGTCAGTGGCAGTCAAAAGACAACCTGGCCAGTGAGTAGTGGTTGCTAATGGGGGAGGCACAGTGTGGGACATGTAACTATACATTAGCAGGCAATCCTATGCAAATGAGTGAAAGGTTAGTGAATCCCAGATTTTCCCGGGTGTGAGGCAGGTCCCAAGCATGTAAGAGAATAAATAGCTGTGTGCAAGACTAGGATATAGGTGACATCATGGGGAGGGGTGTCAAGCATATTTTAAGTGGATCGGAGACCTGTGGCTCGGGATTGCTTCTAGCTTAGCACAGCTAAGCTAGGGGTTTGTCTAAACCTGCCTAGCACTCTTTACAAAGTGTAAGCAGGTGTGCTTGCTGCGCACCGGGTTTTACAGGAAGAAAAAGGAAGTTAAATCAGGAAATAGCAGCTCTGTGCACATTTGAGCACTCCGTTTGTGTGGCATGCACACGGGCTTAAATAGGGAGGCAATGGGAAGGGAAAATAGCAGTAGGAAGGTAATCAAGGAGAACTAGCTTAGCTGACAGGTGAAATGTATCAGAATCAGCCAATTACACAGGCAGCAGACCAGCCCAGCCCAGCACAACATTATAAACTATGAAAACACCTTTCCCCCCTTGTTTTTCCCAAAAACTCTGCACCACCGGTGTATACAGATGGAGAAATTTTACAAAATGAAAGCAAGAGAAAAAATGTTAGGGGCTGCTTTTGCTATGATAAACCAGCATGTGCAAGAGGCTGAAGGTGGTGAGGATGTGAATGCTGCTGAGCAAACCAGTGAGGAGATGGAGAAGAGTGTACAGACCCAGGGTAACCTACCAAGGAGTACATGAGCTGGGGAGAGTGGAGTGCTATAGGGTGGACAGGGACCTCCTACAGCAAATTGTAGAGCTGTGCCAGCCACACCTGCCACACAGAACTAACAGAGGGGAACCCATCCCAGTGGATACCAAGGTATGTGTAGGCCTAAGAATACTAGCTACAGGTACCTTCCAAAGGCCAACTGGGGATATGATGGGGATTTCACAGGCATCAGCATCCAGGGTACTCCACCAGTTCCTGGATGCCATGTTAGCACATGTCGTGAGCACGTATATTTCCCCATCACCCGTGAGGTGTTGGCCAGCAATATGCTTCTCTTCCACCAAATAGCAGAATACCCTGAGGTAGTGGCTGCAATAGACTGCACACACATATACATTAAAACACCACCAGGTGAGCAGGGTAGGGTCTACATCAACTGCAAGGGCTTCCCTTCCATCAACTACCAGGTCGTGTGCAATGCCCAGGGCATAATAATGAATGTGTGTGCTGGCTGCCTTGGAAGCTACCAAGATTCCCACATCTGGCATCTGACGCAGCTGTACCAGACATTTGCCAATGGGAACATCCCACATGGTTACCTATTCGGGGATGCTGGATACGCACTGGAGCCATGGCTGATGACACCCATCAGAAATGCACACACACCCAAGCAAGAACTCCATAATGATGCACACGCACAAACACGAATCATAATAGAGCGTGTGTTTGGGATGCTCAAGTCACGGTTCCGGTGCCTGGACACATATGGTGGAGCCTTGCAGTATTCACCAACTACATGTACCCATATTGTCCTTGCATGTGCCATGCTACACAATATGATCCTGCAGAAACAGCTGCAGCAGGAACAGCATGGGGCAAGGTCACACAGCCCCCCACCAGTGCCAAGGCCTGCACAGGTGCAGAGTGACTCGGAGGAGGAACAACCTGAGCCTGCCCCAGTAGACAGAAGGAGGCGTGCCCAGTATGCCCTGGCCTTGGCAAAGAGGCAATGCATAGCACATGCACTGACACAGTAGGGACCCAGGGAATGACACTTCTCTCCGACTCATACATACGGTAAATGGAATGCCATACATGACACTACCTATGCTCAACCATATATAAGGAGTGTACTATGTGCATCTGACATAGGCAGCCCTGCAGCACCACCCTCAATACTGGGACACCCACAAGGTAAGTGACTCACACATGCAAGTTGGGGGGGGGGCACATAGCCAACAACAGTCACAGCCAGCAGGATAGGTGTAGACAAACACAAAGACATGCTGTACTATGGTCTCTGAATGAGCCCCATGGGTAACCCCTACCCCAGGCCTACACAGAATATTACAGCAGGCCAGCCAGTTGGATGTACATTGTGAAGGCTAGGAAGTCAAAAACTAATATGTAGGTAGTGAAAGCTAAGATCTGTAGTACACTGGTATGCCTCTAGCCAGCACGATAGGTAAGACTACAGACTGAAATGGTGTACCCAACATACCAGTACAGTCCTAGCAAATGTGTAAAAGTGTAAGGTGTGCCCCACCATCCTATGTACACCTATAGTAACAGTCAGGTGTGCCCCTCCCCACCCCTGTGTAGAAATGTAGAAACAGTCAAGTGCTCCCCCCGTTATGCAGAAATGTAGCAACAGTTAATGCCAAATGACTGATGTATACCCTGCAGACACAGCATGCTACCTGTCGGCGTACAACACAAAGATCAGCACCACAGTCCTGTATGGACAGATGACACTGACATCAGGGAATGCTGTTGGCATGCCATCAATGTAGGTGAAGGGTAAACCTGCTGCCCATTACCAGTTACTGCCACAGGTGGGCAAGACTGACACATCTGATGATAATCTGTGTTCACAACATGGGCCAGACACCCCAGGTACAGTTCCACATGTCACTGTACATGCATGTGGGAGGTTTGCACATCCCAGACACCATTCATGTCATGGACTAAGGAACACATACATGGCATGTGGTGTAGAGCATTGGCCACACACAATAGTCACCCAGGTGATTGGATGGGGGATGCAATACCAACCTGTGTGGGCAAATGCAGTAACTACATGCCTGAGCCACAATGCAGACTATTGTCATGTGGCCTGATGCCAAGGTATACCCATCTCCTACCCTTATACAGCCTGCTGGAACAGTTGACCACCACACACCCGTGCAGACATGCACCCATACATGTCAGAACTAGCACCCTTTGTGTTTGTGTGTGCGTGTTGTATGGTGCATAAGTCCACATCCATACTCACTACAACGCCCCAGGGCATACTGAAGCATGCTGTCTGATGTATGACATCTCCTCATACTCTTTGCCCATATGGACTCCGTATGAACAGTGTGGTGCATGTGATACCTGCACATAGATGTGTTGTGGCAATCCCACTAGTGATGTGTTGCACTCCTGGCCCTGCCAAGTGTGTCAATGTGTGTGCGTCCCTGTTCAAGTGTGCCTGTGTTGACACTGGCACCTGTTCATGCAGACAGGCACGTGTACGACACCTACCGTATATCTACTGTATCCCTGTTGCAGATGTCACTCACCCTCACATATATGTTCTGAGTGTTCCACATCAGGTAACCTATGTGGTGCATCCAATAACTGCATTGAACTGTGATAGCACTACATAGTTGTTGGGGGTTTGATACCCTGTGCTGGTAGGTGTGTGACACAAACATGTTTCAGTTTTACACTCCCACCCCTCCCTGACATGTATTTGCCTCTGTCTGCCTCCCCCACTTCCACTCTGGTGGATGTGGAGACCCACACCTGCCTTGCTTAGGCAGCAGCATGTGCATTTTACATGATGCTCATGATCGGCTGATGACCTCTGCATGAATTGCAGCCCTCCCCTAGCTGATTGCATGTGGAACAGCTGTAGTAACAATCCCGTTGCCAAGTGCATGGAAACACATTCCAATACCTAGGAACATCATGGTGGTGTTGGGCCTTTTCAGTCACTGTGAGCAGGAACTAGATCTGTTGTCTGGCAAACAACATCTCAGATGGACAGGGGATTTACCTATAACAACATACACTGTGGAAAGATGGCAACAAACAGGAGGGGGATGTGCCTGACCTGACTACAGACTGTAAATACTGTTATACTGCATTTGGAGTAATGTTGGTTTAATAGTGTTTGTCTGGATATGCCTGTCGTACATGTAGTAATACATGTCATGTCAGTTCCATGTATACGAGGAATCCCCATCTGCAGGGTCATCTGCAGACTGGGCAGTGTTGTGCCTATGGTTTCATGTGTTAACCACAGTGTATCTCACTATGGAATGCAGACAGTAGTGTGAAGATTGCAGTCTGTAGATGGTGAAGGCCGTGACAGTTACTGACTTCATACCCCTCATAGGACATATGTTGCAACAAACACTGTTACAATAGAAAATATGCAAGGTTATCACAGCAATATGTCTATACTGGCCCTGTGTATGTGCTGTTAGCCACACCACTGTCAACGTTTGTACATATGGCGTGCATGAAGTGGTGCATATGTGCTGTACGCCATAAGTAGTGTCATCATTTCTGATAACAAGCCAATGATATATCAGATTACTACACATCATGTACAGTAAGGGTTATATTTCATGACATAAGCTGGACATTCTGTGGATGTTTGTACAGTACTGAGGTCTGTGTATTGATGGTGAATGTCGGCAGTGTGTGTATTGTTAATATGTACTTTAGCCTGTATACAGACTGTAGTAGATGTCATTGTCCTAGCTCCCCTTCTATCAGATGTTACATGCTGCCCCACTGTATGGTACCATTTTGCCGTACATGTTTGTAGGGCCATACACACACATGTCCCATACCACAGACAGCCATCAGACCAAACTGTGTAGCAGCCCAGTATATGTAGGGACATTCTTTGAGTGCCACATATGAGGATGGTGTAGAACAGATTGTCCATATACTGTAATATTATGCTAGCCTACCATATGTGGCTGTGGCTGTGCTCACATTGGTTGCGGTTATGCACTTTCACACAGGTGTGTCTTACCCTGTGCTGTGACATGGCTGTTGAGCCTGCTATATATGCAGGTACATGTGCATTCCCCCATACGAGATGTAGGCCAGTGTTGAGCCAGTCTGCCTGTAGCCTGCAAAGTGAATTGTTACATGCCTAGCAGCTTAGTGTACTTAACCAGTGGGATGTCATGTGCAGATACTTGCCAGATGTACTGCTACCAGGCCTCCCTTAAATGTCATGTATGTCAGACAGAGCAATGGGATGCTGTACAGATGTATGTCAATCTCTAGTGAGTAGTATGTGTCCACAGCATCCCTGTATCAGCAGTCATTATGTGTCAGGCCAGAAAGGAGTATGTGAATCCAACACCTATGGTGCCAAATGTATACCAGTCATTATGTGTTATACCCATCTATATGGCTGTCTACATCCATATTGTCAGGCCTGGTACACATGTGGTGCACTAAGAGAATATGTGTATACCTCTGGACTGTGCAGGGTGTGTCCAAAGTTCCATATATAGTGGCCAATATCTCTGCTGCACTCCACAGGGGCATTATATGCTAGCAGCGGTACTTTACAATGATTTCCGTAGGATGTCTGTCAGTAGCCAATGGCACACATGTTATAAGCAGATTTCAGCATTCACACTCACCATGTCTGTGAAGACAATCCCAATGACAGTAGCAACAGTCTAGTAATATACCAGCTATACATACCTGACATTCCCTTGCACTACGACATTGGGATTATAGGGGCTGGGGTATGGCTACACTCCATGTCCAGGACATATGGTGGAAATATATGTACATATACCTATCCAGATAGCCATATATATATATATATAATGACATGTGTACTACATTGAAATACCACTGTCATGGCAACCACCCACTATAAATCCCTACAGCATGTGGCCGTGATCCCTTCACAATTCCTGTGTGATGGACATCCTTCCTGTGTGTGGGCGTCAGTGATACAGGCAGCAGGTAGCAATACCTCTTACAGAAGAACATGCACACTCAGAGTGACACATATTTGTCGGAGGTTCAGGAACTACAGACAGATTGTGGGTAGAGTTGTGTAATGCTTTGTATAGTACTGGTGTTACAGGGTGTGTGTGTGTGTGTGTGTGTGTGTGTGTGTGTGTGTGTGTGTGTGTGTGTGTGTGTGTGTGTGTGTGTACATACAAGTGTACCTTGGAATGCAGTCTGTCTGCATAGTTCACTACTGTGGGCCTAACCTAGTGCTGAGCAGAGGTATGCCTTTTATGTGTTGTCCGTCCACCACACAAGCCGTGTGTCAGATATGATGCTGGCAGTGTGTGTGTTGAGTGCTACCAGTACATGGCTACACCCATGTCTATATCTAACATCAATTCCCTGACTAAGGGTATGTTGCAGACTATCCTGTAACACCAGCACCTTGCGTAGTGTATGGCAACAGTGTTCCACATATATGCCTGTGTTCCAGCCTCTGTCCTCCATCTACATACCAAGCTGTGCACATCTGTCATGCTGTTGAGGGTTGTTCTGTAGGGGGCTGTGAGTATATCACACTGCCATTGCTGCCATTAGTACACTATTGTTGTATCCCCCGCACATACACTGGGGCTGGGGCCATATATGTGTGGGCATCACTTACACAACACATGTGCACCCTTATACACTGCAGAGGCCAGAGTATGTAACAGTGGTATATGGTCTTGTATTATTGAGTCCAGGTGGGGAGCACCATAAATGCCCTAGGCTGTTACAAATGTGGGGGTATCAAGGCTGAGCTGCCACAAGGTATGTGGATGTACAGTACCATATACTCCACCTATATTGCAATTAATTACATGACATGGGGTACTGCAAGTCTACTGCCTCCTGCAATACAGACTGTTCTGTGCGTTATGCCTTGTTATTTTCTGGGTACAAACCATTTGATCACAAAATGTCTTTACCTCCTACGGAGTTTGTAAAGAGTGTAGATAGAGGCTGCTGAACTACACACCTGCAGTACAAACTGTTGATTGTGTGGTACCCTGTGGTCCAGTCTGTCAGAACTATTGTACATTCTGAAGGGTTTGGCTTGGAATGCAACAGTTGTGAACCTTTCCAGACTACTGTATAAGTGTAACTGTTTCACAGTTGCAGTACTCTGTTTATATGGTTGTCAGTATTTGAACAGCTATATGATATGGCATATAGGACCGTTATGGTACACAATTAAAGGAGTCCCATTTCTGCAAACCCGTGTGTAGTGTCTTTCCTATGACCTTTCTATGGGTACATGTTGCAGGCAATGATTGACATTAGTATGTTTAGCCCATACAGTGTCCACTTGTTCAGGTGTTAACTGTAGGCATACGGGCTGTTCCATATTGTGTGCACCTCCTACATACATATCTGACTGTACATTATATCTGCATGTGTATGTGTAGTCACATGTACATACATATATATATATATATATATATATATATATATATATATACATATACACACACATATATATATATATATATATATATATATACATATATATATATATATATATATATATATATATATATATATATATGTATATCTGTACCAGCATATATGTGTATGTGTATCTGTATCCTGGGGACGTTGATGGCTTCCACATATTACATGTCCTGTGGGAGACAGACTGTACTTGGTAGTATATTGCAGGGCGCAGGTGTTTGGCTGTGGGGGGATGCCTATTCATATAAGACGTATAGTGTGTGGGGCCTCTCAACCCCATTAACGGTGCATGTGGACATAGATGTATTTGTTAATCTGCAATTGCTATCTACAGATGTATGGCCATATATACCTATATAGATATATTTATCTGCTAACAGATATATACGTATATGTGCATAGATAGCAATATATATGTATATAGAGTTAGTAAAACAACATATATATATATGAATACATGTATATCTATACATATACGGGTATGTTGTATCTGTTAAGGTTGCACTATAGTTACACGCAGTCATCTAGATGATGGTATACATTTTCTGCACTGTTGCATGACAGGACTGGCTGATATGTTTCTGAAACATTGAATATCTGTGTACCTATCATGGCTTAGTGGTACATCGGTTTGTCTAGGGTGTGCAGGGTCCTTGGTTTGAGCCTTGCCAGAGTTGTTTAATTTGTTGCTGGCCAGAAGACGGCCAGTTGGATAGAGAGTGATTAAGACACCGTAAAGCAGTAGTAAGCATGTTTGTGTGTTCTGCCCAGCAACAAAATAAACAGGTCCTGCAAGGCTCGTAACCCGGACCTTGCACATCATATACAAAGTGATTTACCACTAAGCCATGACAGATATGCATAATCATGATGTTTCCACATACATATCATCCAGCTCAGGTATACAACACTACAGGGAATGTATTCCGCCATGTAGAAGTATTTGTGTGTGTATATATATATTCATCATTGAATGGATATAACATATCTATATATGTAGATATAGGTATAGACATATCTATATACATATATATAAATATATATATATATATATATATATATATATATATATATATTTAAAAAAAACAATAAATACATATATACATAGATATGCATACAGCCATCGATATATACATATATATCCACATGTCCACATACAGACAGCACTAGGAATGCATATATGTCAGCATATATATGGCTCACCTTTCAAAGGGAGAAATCCATGTGTCTGGTAGCTGGTAGGCCTAAAGTATGTTGTCATCAATGAACAATCCTGCAATACATGCATCAAATGTGCAATGTGCGAATGTCACTATCCATTCACTCATTGCAGATTAGGCAATTTGGTTGCGGATGCCACTATAGTGGGGATGGGGAATAATTGCCTATCCCCACTATAGTGCACAACAGGAGTTCGTATTTCACAGTAGGGGGGTTGTGGGAGGCCCAGCCTCCCAGATGGGGGGTGGGTGCAGGGATTCATGCCTCCCTGCCATTACAATATGTATTCCAACTTGCAGTTCGAGTGTCAGCGATGGTGCCTTTAGAACTGCAGTTCTTTTATCTGTGGTGCAGTAAGAAATGATGGGTTAGTCCTTTCGGTTTGCAGAAAGGGCCGTTCGAAGGAATGATTGTCCCCCTGTCAAAGGTGAACACATATATATCAATATAGGCATATATAGACATAGATTTGTAGATGGAACTGGGAACATAACCACAACATATATGTCCACATGCACCATTGATGGGTTTGAGAGACCCAAACAACATGCATCTGGCATGGATAGATATTCCCTCCCCCCAGCCAAATACGTCTGGCCTGCAATACAATACCAACCTTTGCAGATCCCATAAGCAGGACCCCACACGACAAGGGCAGTACATATTAACAGTACTCCATCCCACCTGTAGGATGTAAGGCTGGCATTGTTAACATATCATGCAGGACAGTCAAGTGACATGTCATGCTTGGGGGAACTCACTGGGCAGTTTCAGTAAGTAGCTGGGATCCCTCATACAATCCACTAGCCCTACACCTGACAACGGTTTCACCAATGTTGGCAAGGACATCCACAAACCCACCATGTCAGCTGGGAACTATCACCCGGTAGCTTGATGACCGTGGTCTGCAGGGACATGCAACATACCAACAATGAATCCATGGCAATGTCACTGGTTATCTCAACACACAGGACCCCGCCAATGTTGGACTTGTCAAAGGCAGAGAATACAACCTGAACCTGGTATATCTCCTTAACCCAATCATGACAGGTGTAGATGAGGGTTAGGAGGTGCACAATGCCTATGTAGATCATAGCAGGCTTTTGTACACCATCCCGCTTGTAGGAATGTGTGTAGTTGTTACGGGATCTACCTCCGTTCACAGGATATGTTTCCACCAGATCTGCTTGGCATATGCCAACATACCACAGGTGCCATCCCGTGGGCATACAGTCCTTCACAGGTCATAGAGGTGTCAATGCCCTCCTCCATACTGTTGATGTGTGCAGTACTACTGGGGTTGCTATAACTCACTGGGTGTGGCAGTTGTGGACACGACTACCATAATTGCAGTTACTGTTGCATCTATCCCCCCACATAGTTGTCTGTAATACTGTACAGTGTATGTAATCAGGATGTTAGTTGTTATCTACACCATTCACAGTAGTTGAGCACCTCCCACCATCTCAAGGTTAGGGCTATGTCATTGGCATTGGCACACACATGTTACTTACGTGTGGATCGCAGTAGAGTGGGGAGAGGGACATAAACCCTGCTGTTAGCATGTTCAATGTCACCCACATTGCAGACTGCATATATAGCACTGTGTGGTTGTGCTTATCCTGTCTTGGTGAGATTACATGTGCAACAGATATGTTACCTGCATGGGGACATACCTCCATGTGTACAGTCCTGTACCTGTACTGCATCCTAACTGAAGGTACTGTGTGTTGTACCCAGGCATGGCATGTGTACCACCCACTACACTTACTGGTGTCCACTGTAGAAGGCCTGCTGACACCACTACACTCATCAGCCATGTGGAACATGGACAAACACAACACAATCTGAACAGATACTGGTGACAATACAACATTGTTAATTAAAGCCATGATGCATCACGGCTGCACAGCTACACCTTCCAAGATATTAGCATTTAACTTTACTGCTAACAACATGCTACACATCATTCCATTGCTACACTGTTGTACAGTTGCCCTGTGCATCAGAACCATGTTAGCCTGTTCCTGCATCGATGTTACGGATGTCAGGCAGTGGCACAAGTATCATCATATGCACAGGGTGTGTTGTTGGTTTGCCAGAGGCCTAGGCTGACCCATACAATTGACAACATGTGTGTGTGTGTGTGTGTGTGTGTGTGTGTGTGTGTGTGTGTGTGTGTGTGTGTGTGTGAGGGGGCTGAGTATTGTTATGCACCACTGGTGATGATGTGTGTGCAAGTATGTGGTTACCCTAAGTTCATTGTTTATGTGTGTGTGTCTGCATGCACACAGTTCCTCCATGTGGCTGCCCTATAGAGGAAATTGTGGGACAGCTGGAGACTGTACCTGGCAGGGTTTGCAGTTCAACATCTCCGGCCACGGACACGGGACCTGTGCCTGGCAGGGGTACTACAGGCAGTATCAGGTACAGAGTCAGACCGAATACTGTCCCCCGAGTTTGACAGACATCCACAGGATCCAGGTCCCTCCTGGGACTGGCCAGGGCCACGTGCACGTGGTCTGCTATGATGGGTTGTGGACAGCCCCCCACAGTGCTGGGGCTGGTACTGAGAGTGGCTGTGACTGTTTGGATGTCCACAGCAACCTCCAGCTGCTGGTGTTGCTGGCATACATCCACGTGGCCGTCGCATCCGTCCTGCCCTGTCCTGATGCATGGACATGACATTTTGGATGAGTTCCAATGTCTCACCCTACCATCTATCCATGACCTCGGAGTAATTACGGATGGCACCTGCTAGGTTACCACACTGTCAATAACAGAGGTGTGATGAGCCCTCTGCGCCCTTACACCCTGCCTGATATACCATTCTATTCTGGCCTGTGCCTCCATGACAGTCTGGAACATGCGTGTGGTTGAAATAGATGTTGCACATCTGCCAGAGAAATGATGACCTGCACTGCTCCTACGAGCACCCCTGTACATCTGCCTATGTGATACCCCGCCAGACATCTGGCTATGGCTGCTGTGACCTGACACATGTGCCATAGATACCACACTGTCTTGGCTCATGCCAACCGTAGGCTGTCCCTCAGCTAGGGCCAATGGTGATGAGGTGTATAGAGGCAGTGTGACTGTATGTGTGGATGGTGTGGATATGTGTGGGTTGTCAGTTGGTGGCCCAGCTGCAGCCCCTGATGACCTTTCCTGTGCAACACACCTATCTTCATGGTCACTATCTGTATCAGTGACAACAGATTCCCTGCAGGTGGGACACAGCCCCACCTTGTTACCTGTGAGGGGAAAACAAGGAATAGACTGTAAGACCTGTACAACACTGCTAAACAGTAAATACACACACACACACACACACACACACAAAACCACACACACACACACACACACACACACACACACAAACACACACACACACATGTGCAGACATGGCCATACACACAGACATACACACATGCAGTCGACATACATGGCAACCCATACACTACACTAGACAGCACCTACAGACAGCTCCCGCAACCCCATAACACACACAATAGCAGGCGATGGTGCAGTACAGTATCACACACATACTTGTAATTACACACATGTCAGCATGCAAGACATGTGGGGCTGAGCAGCATGCAGTGCAACTGTAGTCAATCCCCGTTACCAACATTATACATGACTGTGATGCATAGCTTCTGTTTGTAGGTGATGGCCCTCCTCCTGGAACACATTGCACCCATGTCCACGACATTGCTGTGCATCTGTTTAGCATCCTGGCAAGTACTGTGCGCCATACCTCACGGGTGTACACATCATTGCAGGATGTGTCTCTGTGTGTCAGGTGTGTTTCTGCTGCTGGTCACAGCCTCTGTGCGTTCCTGGAGCACATGTGGACACGTGTTTAGTGACTGCTTGATGTGTATTCACATATGACATCATCAGCGGTGCATGTATGAGTGGTAGACTGCCATTAGACCAACCACAGAGACAATGTACTGTACCTATGGTGAGTGTAAAGACCATTATTGACCATGATTAGGCCCTGGCTGATGTTGCCTGTGGTACACATAGGTTCATAGGTGAGTACTGGTCTATTGGTCCTGGGGCCTACACAAGCCTAGCCACAGGGGTTCCCTGCCATGCACCACCCACTAATGTTATTCCCCTGTGCCCCTGTCAGGCTGAGGCACACGCATGCTACCCAGGGTGTATTATCCATTCTCCATCCAATTGCTAAGTGTTTCTGTTAAGAGGGCCAATGACTAGCATTGCCTGACATGTATGGGTAGTCCGTTCCAGAGTGTGGTGATTCCCCGGGACAGGGCCCTATCCCTCCATTATATTCTGTGTAATGTGTTGATTAGGTTTACGACCCTGGAGCGTGTGTTAGCAGAGGGAGTGGGATGTCGTTATATGTAGCATGTTCAACTGCTCTGTGTATGACATAGCTGTGTATGTTAGGCAGATGTCAGCTGTGTCTGGGCAATGTGCACTGGAGTGTAGCCACAGTTGTCTGAGATGGATCGTGTATTGCATGTGTTTGAGGCTGGTAATTCCATTAGTGAGGTGTGTGCTGTGTCATTGCACATGGACAGCATGCATTATGGGTAGGTGTGTTAGATGTGTACATGGCCTACAACTTAGCTATGACATGCACAGTGAATTGCTAAGCATAAAATTAAACCATACTCACTGGCATCCGGCCGCTGCCTTACTGGTATCCCAGAGGTACCTACATTGACATGGGATAGAGATGATGTCAGTGGCCACAGCTGTGGCATTGTTACAGGGTGGCTGCAATATTACAGTACAACAACAGCTGAAGTCCACAGTACTACAGTTTATCGGTACTACACAGCAACATACCCAACATCTCACATATGCATGGTCTACCTGTACAGATGCATACCCAACATCTCACATATGCACGGTCTACCTGTACAGATGCATACACTACAGTAGTCTACTAATATGCCCTGGAACCTTACCTGCATGCTCAATGTGTGGTGTGTGAGTAGCACCCACCTCTATGACCATATAGGTCTGGAGCTCTTGCAGGTGGGCAGGTGCTAACAGGCTGATGAGCAGCTGCTCCACTCTGGTGAGGGGGGGATGGATGTTATGCCCCCCCTGCAAGGTGGTCACCCCACATGGCAGCGGCACGACAATGTACTTGCGGAGTAGGTCACTACAATGGTGGTGGACCTGCTCATAAGTTCGGTTGTGCATCCCCACCACATTCACACTGTGAACCACATCAGTCCACATGGCTGTTCTCTCCTGCTGGTCCATGCTTGTCTATGAGAACAGCAGCTGATAGTTGTGGATGATGCTGGTGATGATGATCTCCTCCTCAGCGGTACTGTATGCGGGGTTTCTCAGGAAAGACATAATGATGGAAATATGTCTAAGCAACTCATATGTCAAGTTTACCATAATACAATACACATATCAGTCTCCCACCACCATATCAGCTCCAATATAATGTTCACACTATGCTAGTGGTATGTGTCCGGTATGTGTACCATTGGGCCATATATTGTATTGTACAACACTTTCTGCTCTGTGGTTACAGACATGCTCCTTGTGGGGACACTAGAGTTGCAGGGCTGTTACAGGGTATTTCACCTGCATGCCATTGTCACTGCCACTAGGTTTCCACATATGCATGTGGTAGGCCTGCTATGTGATTGCTACACATCTGCCATTCTGTAGTATTGGGGATATATATGCATCCTGTTGGACATGTTCTGGGATTTTGTGGACTATTACAGCCCACATATGTTCCATGACAGTTACACACAAGTATGCGTATGGGTTATTTGCCAGCAGGAACAACACTCCAATCAAATGTGCACATGTTAACAATCCACATCACATCCGTGGCACACCATGGAACCTCATTATCTACTGTTCCATCTCTACCTTCATGTGGAACCACCTCAGGGGAATGGTGTACTCCCCCATAGAGCTCACACAGACATGTGTCATTCACCCAGGTAGGTCATGGGTATTGGGCATAGGGAGCTCCACAGTGACATGGGGTATGTGCTACATTACCTGGAGGCATGCAGTACACATACACAAGGTTCAACATGCATGTCCCTCCTGCCCAGCACACAGCCCAGGCACCTTTATGTCCATGTAGATGCTGTCGTAACTGTCCATGGGTGGGCACCATGTTCCCTTTGTTCCTATGTGGGGGCTCAATGGCCTCCACATTCCAAATGTAACTACCCGTCCCCAGTGTTTAACCACCATGTGTCATATACCAGCCATGTATGCTGTCTTGTTTGTCACCCAACGAGACCTACATATCAATATGTGCCTAATACCCTTCACCAACATATATATCCCACCATCCCATACATTTGCAATGTGTTCCCAACATGGGTTACACACCTCACTCCACACTCCATCTTGCAGCCATGTACTGGTGTGTAGGTATGTTGTGCATTGATGTGTGATGTTCTCTCACACATGTCATGGCAGGGGAAATGTATTGACATGTATATATATATATATATATATATATATATATATATATATATATATATATTATATCTATACACACACACACACACACACACACATATATATATATATATATATATATATATATATATATATATATATATATATATATATATATATATATATATATGTTGACATACACACACACATATATCTGTCTGTATACATATATATATATATATATATATATATATATATAAATATGTGTGTATGTATACATACATATGTGCATATATGTGTAGATATTCTGTGTTGTTTATATACCTATATAAATGTATAACTGTCCAAGGTTCTGTACACATACACAGCTGTGAATATGTATCACACATATATGTATCTGTATGTGGGGTGCATACGAACATCTGAACCACACTCATGTACCCTCTTTACTTCACAGCTGAACTGTTCTGCCTTGCTGCAACACAGACAGGTGTCACATGTAAACACAGACAAACATTAGGGGGTATATATGGTGACAAACTTTAGATAAGCATATTATACTGCTATGGCAGTTGAGCATGCTATGCTACAGTTTAACATGACTGTCCTGAAGGTGATGTGGTCTCTCACCCATGTGTCTATCATGGCAGTATTAAAACCCCCACCAGCCATTAGCCACAATAATTTACAGAACACAGCTATCATGGGTCACATCTTTGCCATTCACTGCTGGTCTGCACATTTGACAGGTATGTCCCACTGCCCACGGTGACTGATACTACTGTCCAGTGCAGTTGTTGAGCACAACATCATTACAGGAACAAGTACTGATGGCACATATACTTCCTTTCATAGTTTACACCCTAATATTCTATGCCATATACTACATGCCAGGAAATGCATATTTGTTTCACATACCTGTTATGTTGTTTCTGCTGTAACAGAACCCTGAGCTTTGTGAACTTTCTTGAAGATTTTTTTTTTTGTTCTCTCTCTCAGTCTCTTCAGTAGAGTGATTGAGCAGGTTTGAACAGATTGCAGCATGCTTTTGTTGGTATTGCACATGATCAGGTGGTGGCCTCTGCTCCAGTCTGTGTCCACCAGTTGCTAATTGCATGCAGCCTGCTGTGTTGTACTTCAGATAACCACTGTCATGGCAACCCTATACTATAAATTGCTGCCTTCTGTGGGTGTTGTCTCTTCACCTTTACAGTATGGATGACATCCTTCCTGTGTGTGGACATCAGTGTTACAGACAGCAGGTAGCAATACGTCTTATAGCAGAACCTGCAGACACAGGCCAAATCCGCATTTGGGTAAGGTCCAGACCTACAGATAGCTTGAGTAGTGTTGTTGTGTGCAATGTATCTTGCTGTTCTTACAGGGTTTCTGTGTACATAGTACTTTTTTATGGAATGTTGTCTGTCTGCATAGCTCTCAATTGTGGGCCTATCCGTATGATACCAGGGGATTGAATGTTAGGTTTTGTCTGTGCACCACACAGGTATTGTCCCAAATATATCTGTGGCATTCTGTCTGTTGAGTGCTATCAGTATATGGTCACATCCATTTGTATTTCAATGTCGTATCCCCGCATAAGGGTATGCTGCAACAAATCCTGTAACACCAGCAATCCCAGGGTGTGTAACAGCAATAATGCAAATATGGCACTATGTTCCTGCCACATATATGCCAGTTTTTGTCTTGCTGTGATACAGGAAGGGTTGTTAGGAAATGGCCTATAATTATTTACTGCTAGCATTACTGCTATCATCCCAGTCATGTCATGGACTCCCACACCAACTGTTGGGCCATGTCCATATATATATATATATATATATATATATATATATATATATGGGAGCAATAGCTGGAGAACACATATGTGTTCTTGTACATTCCTGAGGTAAGTGTGTAGTACACAGTGTTCCTTGCCCTTGTACAGCCTTTTATGGGGGGGGGGGGTTCTATGCCATTAACCTAGGCTATGGTACCTTTTATAACTGTTATAACTGTTAAGAAGAGGGTCATTCAGTGTGATAGTGAGATGTCAGGTTAAGCAATGTTATGTACAAAATACTGTGACATTAGCGCAAGTGCTACTTTTCCCCCTAGGGCTTGACTACAGGGTGTAATTGGAGGCTGTTGCACTACATCTGTAATTGTTGATTGTTCCGTATCCTGAAGGCAAATCCTGTTCCTACTGCTGTACTAACTGAAGGCCTTGGCCTGGACAGCATATTATGGTATATATACTCATTGTTTGCATCTACTGTTTTGTGTGGGCCTTGCATTCATGACTGATTACATACTTCAAACCTTACGTGGTGTCAGTACTGGCATACATTATTGTATAGTACAGGAATAAAGGTTATATGTGTATACATACCTGTGTATCATGTCATGTCCTTTGAATTGTGGGTTGGTATATATTTTTAATGTCAGTATTCTCATTTGTGGGAATGGTTGCTACATTACACATTTCACAGGTGCCAGTTGAAGGGCTTGTGGCTAAGGGATATACATTGCACCCAGTACTTCCACACTACTTCTACATATGTATGGCTACTGATACCTTTTGTGTGTGTATATGTGTATGTACCTATATCTATCTCATATGGCTATATATATATATATATATATATATATATATATATATATATATATATATATGTATCTATAGATATATGTATCTATAGATATATACATCTGTATATATATATATATATATATATATATATATATATATATATATATATACACACACATCTGTATATATATATATATATATATATATATATATATATATATATATACACACACACACACACACACACACACACACACACATACATATGAACATATGTATGTCTCTATATACAATTGCTGTTATATGATTATTTGTGAGTCATACATTAATATATTTATCTACATATAGCTGTCTATCTGTCTACATTTACAGATATATATCTGTCCATATGTCCATGCATGTTCGGCTCATATTTTGGCTTGTTCCTCATTCACTTGGCAATTGTCATGGATAATCGCAGTACTGAAGTCAGTAACTAGTGGCAACACTTTTGTGTTTCAGACTTCATCTCCTTCTACATATGTGTTTTAATACATATAACTGTGTAACTAGCAACATTTTAAGTGTATCAGAGCATTAGTTGAAATATATATCCCTATTTATACCCACAGTGTGGCATAGTTTGTCCAGACTTCTTGCATTAACAGGTCATGTGGTGTGATAATAATAAATTTCCTGTACTGTTGACTGATTGTGCTGCATGATATGTTTGTGAAAACTTCAGGTTATGTACATCTGCCGTGGTTTAGTGGTAAATCACTTTGTGTATGGAGTGCAGCATCCTGGGTTTGAGCCTTGGAAAGGCAGTTTATTTTTTTGCTGAGCAGAACAAGGGACGTTGGCTACAGAGTGACTGAGGCACTTTCAAGCAGTTGTAAGCAAGTTTGCATGGGTTTGCGCAGAGCTAAGCAATGCCTACACAGGTTAAGCAATTCAGCAACTGAGTATAAGAAACTGTAACCAGAATTTAGCAGTGCTTACCTCCGTGCAAACCCGCTTACCGCTGCTTAAAAGTGCTTACTGCCACTTACCCCCATGCTAATTCCTTTAAAAGAAAAGAAAAAGGGGTTGATAGGAAAGTGGTAAATAACGGGGCAGAAAGAGAGAAAGACAATAGGGAAAATAGCTAGGCATGTTCAGGAAGGGTTTAGGATAGGTCCATAGCTGCCCATTTCTTCTACAGCAACAGCTGTGCATATACACTATATTTGCAGGTACATTTGGACCCTCAAACCACTGGGAGAGGGGTGAGGACAACATATATTCATTGTGATGCCAGTTAGGCGAGACTATATGTGTCCAGTGGACATGTGTGCAAAATGGACAGCTATGTATGGGACAAATTTTTTTGTCGGAACAGATTGCCCTTTTTTTCTTTTTTTGCAGGTGAGAGTGGGATGTTGGGGAGAGGTAGTAGGTATATTTGGGGAGGTAGGTTGGGTAGGTTAACAAACAAGACACACAAGATGCATACAGGGCCGATATATGACACGTGGGGGGTAAACACCTTGGATGGGGAGGGGTGTTTGGAAATCGCAAGCCCATGAGCCCCCAACTGGAAATAGTGGGACTGAGGTCCGCACCCATGGGCAGTCACCTCTGCACCTTCATGGCCCTGAAGGTGGCTGTGTTGGGGGCTGTGTAGGTGGGGCAGGCTCACCCTCTAATAGTGCCACTCGGCCCTCAAGCTGGTGTAGCCACTCTCGATACTCCAGATCAAGCTCCTTATGCACCACAGCCTGGACCTGTTAATGGGTGATAGGTTCCCCTCCACACCCGCTTCAAGGGGGGGTGAGCCCCATCCCCTGCAGCGGTTCCACCTGAAGGTGGCGCAGGGCCCACGGAGGAGGAGGTCCCAGGCTGGGCCCCAGATGTGCTGGTGCCTGGTGCCATGGCCAGCTGAGGTGAGACAGGTGGGTCCGCTGGGACCGGCCTTCCCATACGAGCTGTGTTGTCACAGGTTTATGATAGATATGGGTTAGTAACAGTCAACAGCATTCAGGATTAGTTATAACAGTATTCCGATTAACCCAACAGACCAGAATTAACACAGTTGCATAGCAAGCAGATCACATGCATATATGGAACAACAGGCCACCAATATGGGTGTATTTTCACATGGCACATGCATAGAAACAAATGTGAATATTTATAAACCATTAGGACATATGTCCCAACAAAAGTTTGGAGTGTACACATACCAGTTGAGGAGTGTCATTGGGTTATTATGCACATATGGTATGTGTGAGAGAGAGAGAGAGTTCAATTAACAACTAATATATCCATGTAAAGTAATGCACAAAAAACCAAAGACAAGCAAAGAATAATCCACGACCTTGAAGAAAGGAACCAGAACTCTGTTAAAGTCCACAAGGCTGTATTTTTATTTCTGAAGTGTTCCAAAAGTCACAGATAAAATCACACTGAAGTATTCCAAAAATCACAGATAAAATCACACAAGCGCTTTCGCTCAGGCAGTCCTGAGCTTTATCAAGTGAAAACAAAATGCAGTATGCAGTAACCTCCATTAAATAGCCTAGCAATTATACAATTAATTAATTAGTAAGTCTAGTACTAAGGTGTGGTGCTTTGGAGTTGGATGTTAAAAAGTTAGTCATTATACCAACTCAAAAATGAAATGTTTGCAACAACATCTGCACTTAAATAAAATGACTAATCATAAAAACATTTTAAAATACCAGTTTCCTAGGTTTCAGAACATAAAAGTCTGAAGTCTGGTTGGGGTTGTAGATTGTTAAGGAATATGCTTAAAGATGTGTTTGGATTGTCAGTGAATTGTTAAAACTTTTCTTTTATTATTACTTTGCACTGATAAAGACATGCAATAAAATGTGCGTGAGATATTTTTGATGCCCATCCATATACCATTTCATATAGAATTTGATTTATTAGTCAGAATCCTAAAACCGTGGATGTTCAGTAATTTAATATGCTGTGTGGGGATGCTGTAGTATGAAGGGGGTCAAGTATGAGAGTTATAACCTAGCCCTCCTAAGCTTGAGGACCGGTTTAATGCTGATCATCCCATTCAGACCTGGTGGCTTCCCTGCATTCAGTCTCAACTGCCATAATAGTTCACGGTAGCCCAAGGTGACTAATAAATCAAATTCTATATGAAATGGTATATGGATGGGCATCAAAAATATCTCACGCACATTTTATTGCATGTCTTTATCAGTGCAAAGTAATAATAAAAAGAAAAAAGTTTTTAACAATTCACTGACAATCCAAACACATCTTTAAGCATATTCCTTAACAATCTACAACCCCAACCAGACTTCAGACTTTTATGTTCTGAAACCTAGGAAACTGGTATTTTAAAATGTTTTTTATGATTAGTCATTTTTATTTAAGTGCAGATGTTGTTGCAAACATTTCATTTTTTGAGTTGGTATAATGACTAACTTTTTTAACATCCAACTCCAAAGCACCACACCTTAGTACTAGACTTACTAATTAATTAATTGTATAATTGCTAGGCTATTTAATGGAGGTTACTGCATACTGCATTTTGTTTTCACTTGATAAAGCTCAGGACTGCCTGAGCGAAAGCGCTTGTGTGATTTTATCTGTGATTTTTGGAATACTTCAGTGTAATATATCCATGTAGTTTTCACAACATTCTTAGTCACTGCAGTGGTCTTTCCCTTACATGCATTATTACATTTCACAATGACCTTATATTGTACACTGGTATGTTAATAAATTATTATATATGTGACCTGTGTCTTACATACAGGCATGACAGGCTGCAGGTGTTAATGCAACATATATTGAGAATTGCTGTCATACACTTTGGGTGAGGTGCTAGAATTACAGGTTTGTTTCAATATACAATTTCTGACTATGTACACGTTTGAATATCAGTTATATGTGATTGATAGCTGCCTACAATTCTTGGAACATCATGCTGGATTTTCAGTGGAACAGGGTATCAAGCTGGTGATAAGGGCCATTTATGTGGACATGCTGGACAGATTGGAACAGTTGTGAGGTACAAAAATGCATAAAACTTTCAATTTGAACATTCTAGCAAATTCTGTACAGTTGTCGGGTGTAATTATGCATACAGCTTTCTATCTGAACTTTGTATCAAAATCTGTACAGTTGTGGGGTATGATTATGCATACAACTTAGTAGCACTCCCAGGATTCAAACCCCTGCTGTGTGTGACAAAATATTACAGCTAACAACACAGTACACTGTGCTATCACGGAACTGATGTACAGCTTTCGACTGTTTTCTATCTAAGTCTCCCTAACTTGTACAATATAAATAACCTCTTGGCACTTCCAACATTGTTATGCAGGACTTCATGCCCGATTTATCTGCATACCATGGTGTGGGTGACACTGCTTAAGATATAACAGTACTATTTATAGTATGGAACAGATCACCAACATATGAGAGAAGAGTAAACAGAAGCACTCCAAGGGTTATATCTTTATTCACAGACTATTACACATTTATTTCTACTGGTACACCACTTTCTAAGGCTCTTATATTTATTTGTTATGACAGTACATGCAGACTGCTTACTAACCTGCCTCGCGATGCAGCCTTTGACACCTAGCATCATGGGCTGGGTGGTTCGAAGCCTGCTCTTCTGCAGCTGTCAGAGAAATGCAGTGATATTTAGCCATACCTCTCCATAGTATACACAAGCTAGGCAATTATTTACTACTTAGTAGAATGAGTACTTAGTCAGTCCTAGGGCATTGGGCATCTGCAAAGACTCCTGGCTCCACTGTTCAAGTACATCCCCCCTCCGCCACTTCAGGTCAGCATGGTGGGGCCTGACCTGCTCACCAGTTCGTGGGATACCTGTGGCACTGGTGAGGTCATGGGCGAAACTGTCCCAGGCCTCTGTTTTATACTGCGAGCCCTGGTACTGGCCCTGCAGTAGTCTCTGACCATGGTGTTTTACCAGGGGCTATACCATGATTTTTGACTCCTGGATGCCCCAGCGCTGCACTCTAAAGCGAGTGCCTTCACCCACACCAGCCATTCTGCCTGCAGTAGGAAGCTACAACCAGTTATGAGAGGTATTCCCACCTGTAGGGTTTAAATACAGTCATTTTCCCACACTTTCTCATGATTGGCTGGTTTTGAAAAGTCTAAGCTATGGGCATACCTGCTTACATATGGTTGGCACTGCTTAAAGAGGTATACCACTAGGCAAATTGAATTTGCTCAGCTACACATTCCTTACACTTACTAACTTGAGCTGTGCTGCGGTTAGCATTGCTTAATAGTTAATTAGCACTATATTTGCCATTTGGCAATGATTTATTCTTCATTACAGGTTACATATGTGTGTGGTATCCATGATTCATGTGTGCATACACTGTATGGGGACCTGGGGAATTCTACACTTTATTACAATCACACCTCAGATCTATGCTTACTGCAGTACTCCAGTTCATATATTTATGTTTTGTGGCAGGTTATCCAACATCACACTGTACACATATTCAGTTCATGTGTTTTTTTTTTGACTTTCCTGTGGTGAGGATTAGTTTGCTGATACCTCAGTCATGTCTATGGCTTTGATGGCCTGGTGGTTAACTACTGTGACTATAGTGTGCAGGTTCCTGAGTTTGAGCCTTGCAGAAGCAGTTTATTTTTTTGCTAGGCAGAACAAGGGCCGTTAGATACAGTGTGATTATGGTACTTTTGAGCAGTTGTAAGTGGGTTTGCATGGGCGTAAGCACTGCCTACACAGGTAAAGCAATTTAGAGGCTTACTGGTTGCAGGACACTGTAACCTTAAATTAGCAGTACTTACTTTCGCGCAAAGCCGCACACATGGCCTTATACTCGCTTACTGGTTCTGACATATACTTACTACTGCTTCCTGCTGCTTAACCTGACTTCTACTTTATGCATAATGATACAAACACTTCCCATGTGCATTTCCTGCATATATATATATATATATATATATATATATATATATATATATATATATATATATATATATATATATATATATATATATATATATATGTTCCTTCATGGCAGCTGTACTCCAGTTCATATATATATATATATATATATATATATATATATATATATATATATATATATATATATATATATATATATATATTATTCCATGGGTTATACAACATACATATTACTCATACCGTGCTTCACCATGGGAAATGGTATGTCTCAGTGACTGTCCTGTTCCTCCCCCTTCTTTCTCTCTTACATCCATGGGGTGGCCCCATTAGGATGGGCCCGTCCAACCCCAGCACACCTCGGCGCATAATGTTTTACCCATCATTCCCACCACCACCTCCCTCCCTCCTCCACATCAATCATCCTTCATACAGGTTCCATCCGAATCTCACCACACCACTACACATTGCCCACTCTCCACTTCTCAGGACCTATCATGTACATTGTCTCACCCCATGGATCTTCAGGGTTCCCACACATTCAGTCCACAAACATACATATCCTTCTTTGCTTACCTGTAAGGCATGGTATGTTACCCCAAGGACTTGTTTTAGCAGAATTTTTGGGGGTGTCCTGCTACGGAAAAACAGACGTTTGTTTAAGATTAGACTTTGCAGGTTGACACTGTTTCTCCCACTGGTAGTATCCTTCAAGTAGTCTGGGAAGCAGTGATGTGCAACGCTTAGCAGTGCTTCATATTCGATTTGCATGATATTTGCCTTTTGGCATTGATGTCTTCTTCATTACATGTTATATATGCATCTTGTATCCTTGATTCATGTGTACGTACACTGTATGGGGTCCTGGGAACTTCAACACTTTATTGCAATAACACCTCACATCTGGCCTTACTACAGTACTCCAGTTCACATTTTTATGTTATGTAGCAGGTTATACCACTTCACACTGTGCATGGATTCAGTTCACGTTTGGTTTGATTTTCCTGTGGTGAGAAATAATTTGCTGATACCTTATGCACATCTATTGCTATGATGGCTAAGTGGTTAACTACTGTGACTATAGTGTACAGTGTCCTGAGTTTGAGCTTTGCAGACACAGTTTATTTTGTTGCTGGGGAGAACATGGGCCGTTGGATCCAGAGTGATTAAGGCACTTTAAAGCATTTGTTAGCAGGTATGCATGGGTTTGTGTGATGGTAAGCACTGCTAACCTCCAGTTACAGTTTCTTACACTCAGCTTCTACTTTGCTTAATCTGAGTAGGCAATGCTTACCCCGTGCAAACGCAATTACACACGCTTACTACTGCTTGTTTTTGCTTAACCCTGCTTACTAGTACCTTATTCATTATGACACTGACACTTCACATGTGCATTTAATGCAGTACTCCACTTCACATGTAAATGTTATTATGTAGGCTATACAGCAAAAAGATGCAAAAATATGTTCATATACAGATTTCACATGCAAAATGATATGTGCTGCAGTGGGACTCGAACCAGGAATGCAGGTTCGTTAGGCAGATGCTCTAACCACTGCACTATTGCTGTGATGCTTCATTTATATATATATTTCTTGTTATCCTCTTCAGCCTTTTCAGCTGCGTTAACCGTAGCTAAGCGATGGGCAAACCCACGCACCAACGGTTAGCTGTACTCGGGGTTTTTAAAAAAATAAATAAAAGGGTTTCTTCGTTTTATTTGACTGTACTGTTGCTGTTGAACACATAGGTACTGTTGGTGGGAATATGTGGACACTAATGAGCAGTCTTGCTCATTTATTTACACATTCTTCTGTTCTACTTTGCAGGGGCATGTTTATTCTGAGAGCCCTGCTCTCAGACACGTCTCCTGCACTCGTCCACGCTCTGTGCAGCATTAGGAGTTCAGGCAGCGTGCCTTCATTAATATGCATGGCGCGCTGCCGTCCTCCTCTTAAACCTCCGCTTTCATTCAGGACAGAAGATTAGTAAATCCGGGGGAGTGTCTATTAGTCCAGACAATTATGTTTTTATTTAATTTTACAAACTTCCCACCAACTTATTAACACTACCAAGCTGAAATTGTTTTAGCTGCCTATTGCAGAGATCTTTTTAGTAGTGATAACCAACTGGCAGCATCTTAAAGACTAAGTTTAATCAAGTCTCACTTAAAAACTATTTAGAAGTTTTGGAAGCAGCGTATAATAGGGTCTATATTATTTCAGCAAATGCTTAAAATAGCGAACGCTGTTTAATCGACCAAATAAAGGTGAAATCCCTAAATCCCAAACACACAGAACAGCTATTTTTTCTTTCCTAGGGAAAAGAAATCACTGGGCCTTGTTTGGGACTTTGCCATTTCCTCCACTGTAGTCTGTTCCCAGAGCTGGTATATTTAAGTGTGTGTGTGTGGGGGCAGCCCCCCACTTTATTTTGTGTTTGGATTTTTTTTTACAGAGCAGCGGTTCTGTGTGTTTGGGATTTAGGGATTTTTGTCTATATTGGGTTGATTAAACAGCATTTGCTATTTTAAGCATTCGCTGAAATAATATAGACCTGTATAATATGCTGTCAATTAAAAGAAAGGTTAGAAGTCACAAATATTAAATTATTTTATTTTTGTACAGTTGCCAATAAAATGACATTGTCAAAAATAAAACAACAGACAGCACTGAAAAAGCTTGAAAACTAATTTCCTTCATTTTAGGACCATCAGCCTGCAACACTAATACATATATATATATATATATATATATATATATATATATATATATATATATATATATATGGGTCTACATCACGACTGAAATTTTATTTGACTTTCTTTCATTTGACTGAGACCAAAATACCTAATTTTCAAAATACTGAAAACTCACTTGACTGAAACTCGTTATACTGAAACCTTACAAAGCTAAATTTCAAAATACTAACTTGTAAATCATAGACATGCACACTTACAACACCAATGACTAACTCTTAACAGAATTTAAAAACTACTTACGTACCCTCTTAACAGAAACCGGACAATATAAAACAAAACTAGGTAGGGGGCTATGCCCCCCACACCCCCCTAACTATATATACTAACTCCAGGATCACGTTACAGTGGGGAAAAAGGCATATACCTTTAACATACCTTACAGTAGTCTACATGCTGCCACTACTGCTGGGAATGCACAAAACATCCGCTATATTACTTGAGATATTTCCCATAAAGATGTAAACAGACATAGCCACATTTAGAAACACTACAACACTACTTTCTACATGACTATCAGTACTCTGACAATCATCACTATAAGTTACAGTAATTCTTTTTATCACAAGCAAGTCACAGGAGAAGGGAAACCCACATCATGTCTATACCTTACAATTCAGTATGAGATTCAGTCCGGTTTAATATCATAATCTGAAGTTGAGATGCCCACAGGTGGAAAACTTGAAACACAGATGTTTGAATTTCCATCTGGCTGAATATCTCAGTGTTCAAAAGTTTATATCAGCAAATGCACTGTGAATTTGCCGATATAAACTGGAAGAACTGTACAGAGATCGCGGTACAGTGTGGTTTGGAAAATTCATCCCTTTACTGACTGTAGTCCGATTTCGGAGTTTGAATAGTTAGCAGGGGTTGTGGGGGGGTGCAGGGGGGCTTGCCCCCCTGCAAAAACTTGATGTTAAGTATAGGAGTTTCCTTTACCTGAGCTCCTATACGGACATCATGTAATGTTTCAGCAACAATATCAAATCTGAAGAATTCATTCAGCTGATTCAACATTGTGACTTGTTCTACATTTTGACTTTCGTTTTTTTGTATTCGGTGTGTTGAATAGAAATTATTTTTCCATTTGATATTTTGATAGTAAAACTATGTATGTATGTATATATATATATATATACATATATATATATATATATATAAATATATATATATATATATATATATATATATATATATATATATATATATATATATATAAATATATATATATATATATATATATATATATATATATATATATATATATATATATGTATATATATATATATATATATATATATAAGCAAACATAAACACACACACACACACACACACACACACACACACACACACACACATACCTATCTAGCTATAGATATGGGGGTTTGCCATCAAAATTTCGAAGGCTCGTTCCTGAACAGCATGTGGCCAAAAGTACGTTTTCCAAGTTTCTCAGTGCCAAACTGGAATAATACAAAATCATAATAATGAAAGTAAAGCTTGACTCATTATTATGAGTTTGGCATATTGAATGGAGATTGTGGTACAGACAGGATCGTGGAATTTACCCTTTTCCTCACTGTAGTGTGATCTCGAATTTGGTATATATAGTTTGCACGGGGTGTGGGGTGCAGCCCTCCATATGGGGGGTACAGGGAGGCTTGTCACCCTACTAAAATGTAAACAGAAATACGGACATTCGGAACCAGAAGTCTGATGTGTCGAATGTTGTCCTTCATGTTTCTGATGTTTGACATTTAGGCTAGATGTTTTTGTTTTCAACACTGTAGTTTGGTATTTTGCATAAAAAATGTTTTGCCATTAACATTTTGAGGGTAAAGCAGATATGGGTTATGCACAGGTTGTTGATTGAAGTTTAAATCAACCTCTATTTTGTCTATACTTTGCTTATCAAAACAGAAGGCCAACCACTACCCCTGGGGTTGAAGAATATACCCTTTCCCTGGGGATTGTGCAGTCTCACAGAAGGATTAAATATTTAACAGGTGGGCTGTAGGGCACAGCCCCCCCCCCACATGTGTTATATCACTGTTTTACAACTTGTATGGTTCAAGAAATAATCCCTGAGCATATATAGAATAGTGTTGGCTTTTGCTTTTCAGTGTTAACTTGCCCAATTCCAAAAGACTTGCTCTCAGTGTAAGTTACCACTTCCAACGAGAACAGGTGTTTTGGAATCTGGCCTCCTGTGCAAGCCTGTTTATAGATATGCCTTACACTGAACTGTTATTGTGTGGGGGATGTAAAGGGCTATAATACAGAGATTTTTGCAGCTGTTTATTTTTAGGAAAGATATTATTATTTTGGCTGTTGAGAATTGTAGAATAGACTTAGTATATGGGACTATAGTAAACACATTTAAAGTAACAATGGGAATTTGGAAGTATTCATGGCATTTGTTTCACAAGAGAGAGAGATCGGCGGTGGAGCATTAGTATCAGGTTTGAGCTTAAGGAAAAGTTTTCTTATAATAGTGGTAGGTTTAGGGAAAAACAGAAGCTAGGCAGAAGGGGAGTGGTGGAGTTTTGTGTGGATTTTTTTGAAAGTACAGGGTCAGTAATTAAGTTGGTTTGAAGGAAGGTAGAGGTGAGATTGACTACAGTATTAAAGAAATATGAATTGAAGAGAGTGGCTATTTCACTAAGAGATTTATCTGGATTTAAACAAGGGTTATTCTTTTAGACTGTGTTTAGCAAGGAAGTAAAAGGGTTCCAGAAACGTTTGGGGTTTTGTTTATGGTATCTTTGCAAACTTAGACTGTGTTCTTTTTTGTCTTTAATGACTAGACGCTTTACTTGATTATTGAGTTGCTTAAATTGTAAGTCAGAAGGATTTTTATTTTTTTGCCATAGTTTCCTTGCTTTGTCCCTGGCAGTCATGAGTTGGTTAATGGGTCTAGTGAGCCAACAGGCATGATTAGGTTTTATTCTTTTTTTGTCAGAGTGGTGCTAGATTGTTTAAGGTCTTCAGGAATGTTGAGTTGAAGAACTCAACAGCCTCATCAAAGGGAAGAATTTTCAGTGCCTCCCAGTTGATATTTTGTAAAGTTTCATTAAAAGTGGTTGGGTTAAAATGAGATAAATTTCTTGTTTGCTTATATTGGTATTTACTTAGTGTTGGAATGATTTTACATAGTATATAGGCGGGCAGGTGGTTGCTAATACTATTGGATAGTGTGCCTGAGAAGGAGATTTTATTTGGGTCAGCGGCTAGAATTCAGTCCAAAATAGAGACCCTGTCATTGTTTCTGTTGGATCTTGTTATGTTGGTAATTAGGTGGGTAAAGGTATACAAGTTAATATTAGAGGAGGGATGATGAGGAGAAAAACCTAGCCAGTTAATGTTTACGTTGCCCAGGATAAATTATTTGTTTTTTATATTATTTGATATCCATGCAAGGATTTCTTCTAATAGAGGAATGTTATTGCCTGGGGGATGTACAGGGCTATAATACAGATATTTTTGTAGCTGTTTATTTTTAGGAAAGATATTATTATTTTGGCTGCTGAGAATTGTGGAATAGACTTAGTATATGGGACTATAGTAACACATTTAAAGTAACAATGGGAATTTGGAAGTATTCATGGCATTTGTTTCACACCTTTAAATGCAACTTGATAAATATTAACTGACAATATTAATCTTTGACTGTTTGCCCTGCAGAAATTCTGAAACCACCCAATTACTACCAACTCACAGCACCTCTGGTGACCTTTCAGTGTCATAATTTTTTAATAATCACCAAGGGATGGCTGCGGTCGGCAAATGTAGTGGATGCTGTGCTACTTTCCCTCTGCGACTCAGTTACCTGTCTTGCATTCTATGCTAAAATCCAAGCATGTTTTATTTTAATAATTCTTATTACTGGCTTGTACTTTTTAAATCAGTAAACCATTGCTATTATGTTTCCTCAAACATAGAGTCAGCACATTACTGTAGGACTCACATCTAACATTATTCTTCATTGTGAATTTTCATGCTAAAATGTAAGTAAAATGCTAACTGATGAATACAGCCATAAACAAGAGCAAACAAGGACATGTCATCAATAGTTAAAACAGTCATGAAATATAAGGCAAAGCAAGTCCTATTAAATCTATTGTAATTTTACCATAAAACCCATAGCTATCCCATACATAGTGTAGGGTAGTTGTTTCCCACCAAACATAACAAAGCTTAGAGTGTTCTTTCTCTTTACTTGTTTATCATTTGCTTTAATATCTACATAACTTATTTATGACTGTTTCTCCGCTTGTATATCACTTAGGTGCAACCCAGATGAATTAGTACTAAACACAGTACTATCTCACTGGTAACAAGAATTTTTCTGTTATGTGCTTTGCTCTTAGTGAACTCACCTTACTTCTCTGCTATGGCACATTTTTTTTTTGTCAGAAAGCACATCTTAACCATCAGGGTGAATTCCCACTCTGTCTTCCCTGCATGTAGGCCCACTACTCTCTCCTAATCCGAATTTTACTACCCATCCCCACAATATGTACATTTATCCTAGCCATAATATTACCCCATTATTCATTGCTCTTTTTCAATCATATTTGCTCCTTCATTCTCAGCCTCCCCCAAACACATCAAAAAATGCCTCTTTCCTTTCTCCACCTTAAAACACAGTACACAATTTGCTAAATCCCTCCCACTACTCGCATTTCCTTCTTGTACTTTACTCTTTAAGTTTTTCATTCTTTATTTTCTACCCATTGATGTAGTAAAACATGTCACTTCACAGCTCAACCCATTCAACCACACCACAAAATCTAAGCCAAATCCTCGTCGAGTTTCTCGTATCTTTCTCCTTATATCCTATTCTCTGCTAGCCCTTGATAATTCTTAGCATTAAAAGTTGCAACATAAACACCTACTCTTCTCTACTCACATCCATTTCTATAAAACGCTATTATCTCTGTGTTTCATCTTCTCTATACAATTCCACTTACATTGATTTATTTAAGAGCTCATACTCGTAGCAGAACCTAACCACCTTCAAACTGCACAGTGGGTTAAAGCATAAACTGAAAAAGCTATTAACTTTATAAACTGCTTTCCCAAACATTGCACCTATGTGGTAACATCCATCCAAATCTAGGTCCTCACAAACAACATGATCAAAACTCTGCTTCAACCACAACTGCCAAAGAAAGCTTTCCCAAGTAGAAGCATCCACAATAACATTCCTGAAACTTACACATGGGTAAAGTTACATTCTGCTGACATCCTGATAGCTACAGAAATCTGTTTAATGCCTCAAACAAAGGATGAAGAAATTCAAATATATAACGATTAGAGCAACCAAAGAAAAGCGCTGGTGGTGTGAACAGTATTTTTTAAACTAGTCTTGGAGTTATCCTCATCCACTTAAGTATACCAAATTTCCACAATGCAAAATTACTTATCTCATCTCAGAAACTCAATCATTCAAGTCAATAACTATCATAGGGTTATACATACCACTAGGAAACAATATTACAGTATTAGAAGATATCCTGTCCTGGACCACCTATCATATAAACCATAAAGAAAATCATCATGGTAGACATAAGCATTGATTTGCTTTCAATCAATTCAACCAGCCTCCATTAACAAAGTTCAAATCAATGGCTTGATTCAAACTATTAATACACCTTCCAGGTACAATAGAATGTCAAATACGGAAATCATATTAGACTGGGTTGTCATGTGACTACTGAGATAATTGTAGCATGTGGTACACTACCTGACACTTGGAGACCACTTATCCATCTTTATAATAAGCAAAAACAAAAATCCCCAAAGATATGCTACAGCAGTGTTAGAAACTTTTCTCATTTCAGCCCTGAAACCTTTATCAGTACCTTAAGGCAATGTTACTCTAATATTCTCAAAACATTAATTCTAGATAATGCTTTAACCAAATTCAATAACACCTTCCTAAACATCTTATACATTCATAGGTGAATACTAGACTCACTATCCTGAGGGTTCATTTTTGAGCCTACACGATAACCTGAGGTCAAAATCAAACCCTGTACTTTGTGTCTAAGAGGTGACAACTTTAATCATTATGCCAAACCTACGTCCTTCCCACAATAATATGCAACCAGTACATAAGAACAAAACTTGGGCTTAACACTAACAGTCTGACCACTGAAACAGGAAAATGCAATGCAACTGTGCACTGGAATTATTAATATAGGCTTAAAGGCCTTAGCTAAAGCAGATATAGACTGTTAAAATGAATTTAAAATCAGATCAGGAAATGAAAACACGTATATTTCTTCCTCTATGTAATGGAACTATTATAATCTTAAACTATTCAGCACCACTAAGTACCAAAAGAGTCCAGTCCTTTGCAGCACTAAGCATGCATATGGAGGATATTGGGAAGCTATTAGATAAAACATGGAAAACAGAGACCTACTATAAACATCTTCAATTTATAACACCATACATACCTCAGACATCAAGCTAAATACTTGAAAAAAACAAGACAAGAAACCAATTACGTCAAATTTCACGATACCCACCAAGTCCAACCCCAAACCATTCTGGAAGTTTATAAATAAGCTAATAAAGCCTGGCAGAAGTACCCAACCCTCACCTTCAGTCTCTCCAGAAAAAGGAACTATACCTATTCAACTCAGTAGCCCCTTTACCTCAACAGTAATATCATTGTTTAAATATGTAGACAATGCTCCACTCGCCATCTCACCTCATTATTGAAACCATTTTATTGCTTGCTCATTGAAACCAATACCCACTTCCACAATTAAAAGAACAACACCTTTGCAACCTAAAATCTACAACCTTAGCTCCAGACAAACTGGCATCAAAATATTTTATGATCACTACTGATGTTATTGACTTCATTCTTATAAATCATGCTATCAAAGAAAAGTATATACATGAACTATGAAAAAAACTGTATCATAGGTTCATAGGTACATACTAGGCTATTGACTGTGAGTGTTTTTATAAGCCTAGCCATAAAAGCCAAATTAATTCTGTTCCTATGTATCATGGGCATTTATTAGGAGGAGATATGTTAGGAAGTTTCTGGAAGTTATGTGGGTATGGGGGTATGTTAGTTTGGGCTTTTCTGTCTGCCTCTTTAAATCAGACACATGGGGCCAGACCCAAAGTGAATTTCTGATTCCCTATCCACTGGTCAAGGTTATGCTTAAATAGGGTTAGGGATGGACTCTGCTTCACATGGATGGTGGGCCTGTTACAGAGCATGGGAATCCTCTGAGACACATATCTGCCTCACTAAATCCCACACAGTTTGGCTTCATCAAGGGGAAATCATGTCTGTTAAATTTGGTTGACTTCTTTGAAACAGTCAGCAAAGCCATGGACGAGGGGAAGATGGTGCACACTGCCTACCATGACCTGGCCAAAGCCTTTGACGCTATTCCCCACTCGGGTATAATAGATAAACTCCTTTAACTAGGCATCAAGCCGTATGTTACCAGATGTGTAGTTAACTGGCTCACTGATAGAACCCATCTAGTCAAAATAGGGGAAGCCACCCCAAGCAGTAGACCAGTAATGAGCGGAGTACCACAGGGTTCAGTCTTGGGGGCCTCTGTTATTTGGGATATACTTTTCTGAGGTGCAGGCCAAAACCAGTGTGCTATGGCTGACCAAGTTTTCAGATGACTGAAAGCTGGGTGCTGTCATCAATTCCCCCAGTGATGTGGACCTCCTCTAAGAGGGTCTCACTCAAGCAAATGACTGGTGTCAGAAACATGGTCTCAAGCTGAATATCAAAAAATGCCTCATCATCCCTTTTGGGGAGAGTGATGTCCCCACAAATTATCACATTAATAACAATGTCCTGAGCACACAATCAGTCGTGAGGGATTTGGGAACCCAGGTTAATAGGAACCTGACTTTTGACCATCACGTTGCTTCAGTTGTATGGAAAGCTTTCTACATGGCCTACGTCATAAGTAAGGGTATCTCATCCAGGAACAAGGAGATCATAACATCCCTGTATTGCTTCCTTATAAGGCCCATTATTGGGTACAGTGCCCCATTTGGCATGTACCTCGCAAAGCACATGCAGCAGCTGGAGAGACCACAGAGGTTCCTCACCAGGAGAATCCATGGCCTCAAAAATCTACCATACACAGATAGGCTATAAGCGCTATCCCTCTACTCAATTTCATATGGAGTCCTCAGAGGTGACTTCTGTCTTGCATACAAGGTAATTTTGGACCCCGCCTTGATGGGACTACTGCATATCTGCAAGTCAAGCTCCACTTGAGTAACCCTCATGCAAGGCCGAAACCTGGTATGTAACATCAATAGGACTTTTTATCGGGACAGATTTGTGTCCCAGAGACTACCCCATCTGTGGAATAGACTCCCTCTCTACATCAGAGTACCTCTTTACCCTTTTTAAGCGCAACCTGGATAACTGGATGGGAAACAGAAAATACATCCCTGGGACTCCACCCATGTGCTGAACAGGGACATCAGGTGCTGACTTGTCTAAAGATTTGTTAAACTCTTGGCTAGGCTTATAAGGACCTGTGATCCTATGATGACCAACATGTCTTATTTCTGTCACATTCAAAATTTAAATCCTTGGATTTAGTGGTTCTGATGCTGTTCATTATTTGGATGTGCAAAAGGTCCATCACAGATGGATCAGTGGATGCCTTGTATGCCAGGCATAAACCTCCTTTCTGTAACCTGTATGAGACCAAGTACAGAGATAGGGCTTTAAGGCAATCCATATAGGGTGATGTGTTTATACCCTGGATTCTCCTAGTAAGGAACCTTTGTGGGCATTCCAACTGTTGCATATGACTGGTCAAGTACATGCTGAAGGAGGAATTATACTTAATGACTGGTCTGATAAGGACCAAATAAAGTGGCATTATGACTTCCTTGCATCTGGAAGCCATGGCCTTACTTATAACTGGGTGACATAGAATGATTTTCTTACTACCTATGCCACATGTTGATCAAAGGCCAGATTATTGTCTGGATAAGTTCCCAGATCTCTGACTACTTGGACATCTCTTAGGGGTGTCTCATCGATGGAGTAATTAGCCTGAGTGACAGTTTTACCATAAGTCACTATAAAGCATTTTTTGGCATTGAGTTTTAATTTGGGACTTTGGCACCAGTCATTTGTCTGTTAGACCTTCTTGTAAGATGTTTGTGTCATGATCCACATCAGGTCCCATCTGCAAACTTGGTCAGCTAAAGTTCCCTGACATTAGTCTTTACTTACAAAAAGTAGATGCCAAATAGGAGCGGTTTCAACACTGATCCCTGAGGAAGTCTGCTGGTGACAGGTCTCTCAATGGAGGTGGTCTCACCAATCCTGACTTCCCTGGAGCTGTGGTCTCACCATTCCTGACTTCCTGTGTCCTGTGAGCCAGATGGCAATCCAGAAAGTTATGTAGGGGGGTTTATGCCCAGTTCAGTGAGTTTTTCAACTATACCCAAGTGGGGTATAGTATCAAAAGAATTAGCCAGGTCCAGGTAGGGAGTATGCACCTCCTCATCCTTTGGCTTGGTGAAATTCTCAAATTAGTCCAGCAGATTTAGTAGGCATAACCTTCCCTTGATAAAGTTAGACTGCGTCGGGGCCAGTGTCTGAAGGTTACCTATGTCTTTGTTGATCTGTTCCATGATAATTTATTTCATGGTTTTGCATATTAGACTAGTCAGCCTAACAGGTCTGTAGTTTCCAATGTCAGTTGATTATCCACCCTTGTGAAGTAAGATAATCAATGCATTCCTCCATTCTCATGGTACAAAGCCTGTTTTAAGGCTATAGTTGAAAAGTGACTTAAATAGTATTGATAGCTCATGTCTCAAGCTATTTAGTTGGCATCCAGGGGTATTGTCAGGCTATACTGAGGCTATGTTTTTGGCAGTAATGAGCATAGCTGGGATCTGCTCCCTGCTAACAGTGGGGTCTTCTGTTTGTAAGCATTTTATTAGGGAAGGCAGGGAAGTAGTGGGGGTTGAAATTTGAGCTAAATTTGTCAGCCAGGAAATTTGCTATAATAGTCTGCTCAGTAACCACCAGTTTGGCACACTAATGTGTGCTGCCTTTGAGGTTTCAGTCATAACTGTAGAAGAGTCTATGTCAGTTTATCGAATTACCAAATTGTTCAAAACTCTTACATGTTCAAAGATTTGGTACAGTGAGCCATTCTGACTGAGATCATGGTACAGTGGGGATCAGGGAATTTCCCTTTTCTGCACTGTAGTGCAATCTTGGAGTTGGTATAAATAATTAGCAGGGGAGTGCGGGGGGCTTGCAAAAACATTGTTTGCATTGTTGGCAGGTGTTGCGTGTCTTTATGACAGTTTTTCGATTAACTGCATTGCTGACCATATGGATTTTTGACAATATGTATTTTGATAAACTGACATAAGTTGTGTAGAAGGCCTTGTGGTTGTCTTTATCCTGTGAGGCTATCTTGACCTCACAAATGTCCTTGTTGGACTTATTTAGTCCTCTTAAGTTTAATTAGAGCGCTCTTATCATTATGGGAGTTGCCCTTCCTGATTTTAGCTATGACTTTTTTCCTTTTGTTATACACTCTGTTAAGGGTATGATTCCAACAGTGTCATTTGTTTTTGCAGTTTGTTTTGGACTCATTTCCATTAGGCACAGCAGCCTTTATACAGCCATTTTTGTGGTTGCACAAGGTCCGCATAGATTACTGTGAACTTGGGTTTGGGCAGGGCATTGAACAAACTATCACTTAATAAGATGTAGTTTGCTTTTGGAATAGTTCCTGTTACATGTCTTGCTGAAATTAATGAGTTGATTGTTATTTTGGGACGAGACAGCTTTATTGCCCAACTTTATCAGTGACATGACACTGTGCGGGATGCAGCACTCACCCATATTAGTGACTACCAGGTTGAGTATGTTTGAATCTTTGGTGCAAGTGCACACTATCTGGTCAAGGGTATTTGTGTCAACAAAGTCCTGGAATCATTGTGGCTGCAAGTATGATGCAGTGTATAGAGGGGCAATTAATGTACCCCATAAGGGTATTTGGTTTAATGATGAGTATCATACCTCTATATAATGGAGGACCATCATCAAAACTTTCAAACTATCAGCTCATAGCCATATTGTCTCCATTATCAAAAATACTACAAAAATGCACCCATATACAGCTTCTAAAATTCATTACTGATAATAATTTCTTCTCTCTAACCCAGCTCAGTTTCTGGACTCACACTATCACCAACTCAGTCTTAATGAACTTCTCCAATCTACTAAACCAAAATAGAAATATTGAAGATTGTAAATTACAGAAAATTTACATCATGGGTCAGCTGTGTAGTTCTTCACTACCCCATTGTGTCATGATGTTGATTTTCTACAATTTACAATCTGCAATAAATCACCATTATAATTCTCAGTTTAGAATTATGTAAATTTTTTGTATTATGTCTCACAATGTACTTTTAAAATTTTACTTGAGAAATGTCTCATTTTGTTGTACTTATCAGCTGATTTGAACAAATCTGTGTAATTTTTGTAATGTCTAATTTTTGCAGAGCTTTTCTCCAAAGGTCTCAAGTTAAGAAGGACTTTTTCTACCTCTAGACAGACCTTCCTGGTAAACAAATGCAAAACAAAATAAAATAAATCTGATGTGGCATGCTTTTGTTTCTGTTTTGGCTTTGTTTTATTAGGTTCAGAGCTATACTGCAAGTTTCACTGTGACCTCCTGTTTCACTGATCTTCTTCTTCTTAATCCAAAAGACAGAGGATATACACAGGCAGTGAGTGGCTGCTAGGTCAGTCTTTAAGATCTGAGTTTTAACTTACTGAGCCATATATGGCCTGAGGTCCTGTCATCTTCAAGATTTTTGGACAAAAATGATTCCCAGGGGACACCAAAAGTCATCTGTTAGGTGTTCTTTCCCTTGTCTTGTGTATCCCCTGAGAAATTCATTGCCTTCCATAATTATGGTGTGTGTGATGCACAATCCTCATTCTGGGGTCAATAAAACATAATTTTTGCAACTGTATATTTATTGAAAGAGTTTTTATGATATCATATTTTAACAGTTATTGCACTTAACGTAGTCGACTATAAATTTAACTGTACTTTTATACAATGATAAATTTAATTTTATCTTTTAAGCTGCTGTTTGATGACCCATAATGTTAATAACAATGCTCAGAATTACATCAATATTTACTGAACTGAGGCAGTCACATGTCATCCTATGACTTTATAGTCACTCAGTACAAACATATCTGAGGATTCTATGAACTTGCTACCCAGCACTACTCCTTTTACAATTGGGGAAAATAGGCACATATGTGTTTGTATATGTGTTTGTATGTGTACACATATTGTTTATCTGTTTACCCACTGGTGCTGTATTCTTATGGTTTTCTTGAGATTTTATGAAGCAAAGTCATAGCTGCAAAGGGAGCCTTGGTTCAATTTACCCACCTTAAAAAAGAAAAAAAAAATCTAAGGACTTCCTGTCAATAATCTTTTTCCACTTCTAATGATAAAGCACAATTTAAAGATAAATTCAAATATTATATTTGTTACAAGGGCATCTTATACCCTCAAAATAGGTGGTTGTCCATCCTGCATATCACACCTACCTTAAATTAACTCAGGTGACTGCACTGTGGAATGGCCTCAGTTACTCAAAATGCATTCTGTGCACTTTATCACTACTTGCCAAGTGGCCAACAGACTCATCCTACTCAAATTGTGGATAGGCTGAAGGATAACAAGAACAGATTTCCTGAAGCACATTTATTCTACGAATGAATTACAGATGTTAGAATACATGGGATGGGTATAAAGCAATTATTAAGAGGGGACACAGATTTAGATTAAGCATTAAATTTAGTAGTGCTAACACCTTTTGCAGTCATTCATGTGAAGGCAACTTGAACAAGCCTAGCCTTTGCCTGCTGTCTGAATCATTGTTTTTGTCTGCCTGTACCTCTAAAGGGAAGAAAAAGATAACCACAGTGAGTTAATATATACTGCCACAAATCCAGAATAATGTCAGTCAAAGTGCATTTTATATATATATATATATATATATATATATATATATATATATATATATATATATGGATTCACTTCAAAATCACAATATACTGCTTTACAGCAGAGTGCAACTGTACCTCTCAACAGTTCAGATTTTTCAGAATGTCCAGATTTTTGCCTCATATTTTTGGTCTGGTCCACAGAAAATTTGTGGGTTTCTGGCAAATCATGGGCCACTGAAGTTACTAAATCGTGACCCATATTTGAGTTTCAGACTTTATATATTCCAGAAAATTCATACTAACACAACACATGTTATTGTAGTAACCTTCTAAGTTTATACGAACAATATGTAAAATCTATCCCTATTTTTTGGGACTTTGTCACCCACATTATTTTAGTCTTTGTCCAGGTTTCTTGTGCTAGGAGGTTGAGAGGTATGAATGTAGCACTTTGACTGTGTTCTAAGTATTTTAGTGTGTGACGTTTCCAATATAAATTATTTGGTATCCACTGCTATTCTAGAAAGGCTTAGCATAACAGAAATATACAACAGAAAAACAAATCAGCACTTACATTTTTTTCTATAATTCTTTTTTTCATTGCAGTGATTGTGGAATTATGTAAAAGTAATATCTAACTAAACTAACAAAAACATGAGAAAATGAATATCATATTCTATAACATTATGCAGTCAGTAATAGTTATTATGCAATGATATCCCATTTGTAGTCTAAAGGGTGAATGCTGATTGGAGATTGTAGTCAGAATATCCATAATAACTCCTGCAATTACTCATGCTAAAGAGTTCAGTAGCCATTCTTAAACATAAAACAGTTTGGATAATTGTGGCTATGAAAATGAATTCACAGCCTCCACACCCCCCTGCAGATGCACAAATAGAGTAACTTTGATTTAAATAAGTATAATTACATGCAGCACATAAACACATGTATCAATTAACTTTTTTCACTTCATCAAATTAAAAGATACTCACTGTACAAGCTATACAGTACTCATTCTCTATGTGACAATAGAAGATACTGCCAGCTATGCCAGGAGAAGTAGGGCAGTGGATGTGTAACATATTCCAGCACAGCTAGCTGGAATTTAATAAAGAATAATATGTTATTTGAATATCAAACTGATCTGTAAAGTTGCTTCTGTTAAAAATGCATCAACAGTGTGGCCTGCTGGAATGAAAAGAAATGTACATGCATTGTTATAACTGTTTAAATGTATGCGGTTTGACAGAGGCTACTAGAAGACAAGAGGTTAATCTCAAACTTCAAACATAGTTGAAATTAAATTAGGCCATAAAGATTGTATCTTACAGTTCTGGTTGCAGCCAGAGGCAAAATGTCTGGGAAACCAATTATTAGGAAGCCTTCTTTATTGTCTCTAGCAGGGAGCTAATTGCTACTCTGGGATGGTAGAGGTTTGAAATTGTTTTATGACTTCCAGAAGCTGCAGCAGATCTGAGAAAAGCTCAGTCTGTGTTTACAGTAACACATAGGTGCTAAAGTCCTGGCAGCTTCTAGTGTTGGTGACAGTGTGGGAAACAGAGTCAGATGACCAGATGTGATGTCATTCTGTAAACTATTCCAGAAATAATATTTAGATGTTAAATTGAAAAGTCTCTCAGTCAGACTGGGCAGTCTTTTTCTTGGAACCTGACATCCCTCACCTACTTCATCTTGCCTTGCTCTAGTAAGTGACCATTTACAGTAATTCACTAAATCAGTTAGGAAAATATAGTGAGAATAGTTAAGTATTGATTTTCTGTCACTGTATAAACCTTTCCAGCTGTGTTATTTTTTATATTTCCAGTGGTTGAAACTCCGGTGTTTACTGTAAATAGATATTTATAATTTGCATGTTCTTTTGTTATTTATTACTGCATGTATTTACACTTGCCATTGTGGCTGGTCCTTTAGAGAAATATTTTAATGTTTGAGAGTACTTACATGTATTTGGTGACAGCTCTGGTGACTCCTGAAGCCTAGCTGTTTGATCAACATTACCATTTGTATTAATATTAATTTCACTCAGTATAATTGAGCACCCTTGCAAAAGCTTTAGAGTAGCTGGCTTTGTAGTACCAGGTGGCAGTGATAACTACATTATGGTCAGGGCAGGGGTGTGTGTGCATATGTGTGGTTGCCTGTGTTTGTGTGTGTGTGTGTGTGTGTGTGTGTGTGTGTGTGTGTGTGTGTGTGTGTGTGTGTGTGTGTGTGTGTGTGTGTGCATGTTTGTGTGTGTGTGTGTGTGTGTGTGTGTGTGTGTGTGTGTGTGTGTGTGTGTGTGTGTGTGTCAGCTACTTGGAGTATGGGAACGAATCACTGGTTTCACAGAGAGAGGGGTGGATGACTTGGCTTGGGCACTTTGCTGAGGACTTAACTCTGCAGTTGTGCCAGTGGGAAGCCTTACTGGGGACCTGGGGAGAGACAGAGAGAGAAACCCAGACCCAGGGCTGAGTGTGTTCCCTGTGTGCTCTTAAGGGGAAATTGTACTTGATGTGGAGAGCTACATCTGGAAATACTGGGTGTATCCATTTTTGTTCTAAGTGAACGTCCCTCTCCAGTGCCACTGATGAGGATTCAGGCTCCCTGATTACTGGCCCAGAGTGGAAATATCACACACTAAAATACTTAGAACACAGTCAAAGGGCTACATTCATACCTCTCAACCGCCTAGCACAAGAAAACTGGACAAAGACTCAAATAATTTGGGTGACAAAGTCCCATAAAATAGGGATAGATTTTACATATTGTTCATATAAACTTAGAAAGTTACTACAATAACATGTGTTGTGTTAGCATGAATTTTCTGGAATATATAAAGTCTGAAACTCAAATATGGGTCAAGATTTAGTAACTTCAATGCCCAATGATTTGCCAGAAAACCACAAATTTTCTGAGGAACAGACCAAAAATATGAGGTGAAAATCTGGACATTCTGAAAAATCTGAACTGTTGAGAGGTACAGTTGCACTCTGCTGTAAAGCAGTATATTGTGTGAGTACAGACCTGCAAGTGGACTTGTTCCTGTACAACTTATTACAAAAGCCTTCCCAGATAGTTATCAATAAGCAGAGATGGACAGCAAATGAAGTGTACAATAGCATTATTTTAAAAAAGTGAGGCATTCCTTGTTTTAAATACTCCCCATATTCTGCAAGCCTTGCACGGCATGCAGGATTAGTGCAGGAGTTCCAGCAGGCAATATGTCTGCTGTGCGATCCAGGAATAAACTGTAGGGGTGTGCACGAGCGCTCCTGCACTAGTCCTGCACGGACTCAGCCTTGTATGCAAATCACCCCATTTGCAGGAGAAATCCATGCAAATGAGGTGAATTTGCAATCCAGGAAGCTGGAAACCGGCCATGCAGGATTCGTGTAATCTGCAGAAATGTACTCTGCCAATAACGGAGTACATTTCTGCAAATTACAAAAAGTACAGTTTTGTACCTACCATAAATGTAGATGTTCGAAGATCCACATTGCTGCAGTCCTAACACTTGGGTGATCGCTGTCCCAGTCGGCCGATATAAAAAAAGTAAAAGGTTGACGCCGGTCAAGGGCGCACACTGACATCAGGAGGTCCAGGCGTACAAATGCGCATGACCGACGCCATCCTCAGAATACCAAAGTATATATGATGACGCCGTCAGAGGTCAAGGAGACTGGAGACATCAGGGTGCGCGGTACAAATCGCGCATGACGCAGTCTTTTCTTCCCTTGCCCCAGATGTCAGAAGACCCTAAAAGATAAGGCCAAAACCAAAAACACCAAACACTCCTGTACCTAATATATGTACAATATATACAAATTTTCAAAATAGAACCCCACCCACACAACCACCCCTAAACACAGAGGAAGGAGGGACTGCAGCAATGTGGATCTTCGAACATCTACATTTATGGTAGGTACAAAACTGTACTATGTTCTTCATCTCACATTGCTGCAGTCCTAACACTTGGGTAGAATCCCAAAGCAGAGGTAAGGAGGATGGCTAAACTATAATGAAGCAGGAGCTGCCAAAATGCCCTGCAACACAGCAGTGGCAAAACCAGCCCTGGATTTAGAATAGAGAGGAAGGTGGTAATGCTTGGAGAAAGTATGCACTGAACTCCAAGTAGCTGCCTCCAAAATATCCTTAGTTGCCACCCCTTAGAAATGCTGTTGAAGTGGCAGTAGCCCTCGTGGAATGAGGCCTAATCCCAGCTGGAATCTCCTTGCCATGATGGGAATAACAGAATGCAATGCAAAACCCAATCCACTTAGATATAGTTTGTTTTGACACAGGCTTGCCCTGGGAACTCAAAGCAAAAGAAACAAACAACTGCTGAGACTGCCTAAAATCCCTAGTCCTGCTTAAATAATAACGCAACTGCCTGTGTACATCTAAAGTGTGCAAAATCTTTTCCCCTTATTTTGGGGATCTGCATAAAAAGTAGGCAAATGAATAGTTTGGTTTAAAGCCACACTAGAAACCACCTTAGGCATAAATGAAGGATTAGTACGTAATGATACCCTATCCTTATGAAAAATCAAAAAGCCTCAACCGCCAAAAGCGCCTGCAATTCAGAAACCTTTCTTGCAGAAGTAAGGGCCAACAAAAAGCAGTCTTCCATGACAAGTATTTCAATTCAGCAGTGGCTCAAAAGGTTGTAGAGTAAGTTTCTCCAACACAAAATTGAGGTCCCAAGCAGGAGTAGGAGCTCTACGGGGGTCTTATATTCTTTGCCCTCTAAGAAATTGCTTGAACAAAGGATGAGAAAACAATGGTGGGTCACAATCATAGTGAGCTGAAATTGCTGCAGCATGAATCTTAATGGAAGAGAAAGACAAACCTTTGTCCAATAACTCAGTAAGATATTGAAGAGCCACACTCAAATTAGGCTCAGAAACATCCAAATCCTTTGCTGCACTCCAAAATAAAAATCTCTTCCATTTTTCTGCATACACTTTACTAGGTCTTCTGGCTTCCATAATCACATTCAAAACTTGTTGAGGAAGTTGAGACCTGCTGTGGTTCAAAACAGAATATGCCAGGCTGTTAGATGAAGAGAGTGAAGCTTGACATTGAGAAGATGACCGTCCTCTGAGACAAAAGGTGTGGAATTAAAGGTAAAGGCCATGGAGGCTTCCTTACCAGATTCCTCAGTAATGGGTACCAGTGTTGCCGAGGCCAATCTGGAGCTATCAAAATCATCCTTGGCTTGTCTTGTCTGACCTTTAGGAGTACCTTTGGGAGGAGAGGCAGAGGTGGAAAGGCATACACATGAAGATTTTCCCAACTGAACGAAGAGCATCCACTTTCCAAGCTGTGTGATGAAACCTTTTCGCAAAACTTTGGCAGCTGGTGGTTTAGTGGAGAAGCGAACAGATCTACGTCTGGCGTTCCCCAGGTCACTGTCAGTTGTCGAAATACATGAAGATCCAGTTTCCACTCGTGGGGATCCATGATTTGCCTGCTTAACACATCTGCTAAGGAGTTCTGTGCTCCTGGCAGAAACCTTGCCTGTAGATTTAGCTGCAAGCTGAGCGCAGTCTCCCACAAAATCATTGCTTGCCTGCATAGAGGATAAGAATGTGTACCCCTTGCTTGTTGATGTACCACATGACAGTTGTGTTGTCTGTTAGAATCAACACCTGCCCAGGAAGAAGTAACTCCTTGAAAGCCATTAATGCAAACTGGACTGCTAACATCTCCTTCATGTTGATATGTAGATGCTGTAGTCTGGCAGGCCACTTGTCTTGTATCCACTTTCCATTCAGATGAGCTCCCAAGCTATGTCTGAGGCATCTGTCGTTAGAATCTGACTCGCCTCTGGCCGGGTCACAGAGAGTCCCTTGTTTAGGTGACATTCCTGAGCCCACCACAAAAATTCCTTTTGAATGCAAGGTATTATTGGAATGACAGTGTCCAAATCCTGGCAGTGCTGTGTCCATACATTTTTAGATACCATTGCAGCTTCCTCATATGCAGTTTGGCATTGGGAAGCACCAGAATACAAGATGCCATGAACCCTAATGCTTGAAGGACTGTCCTTGCAGTCAGCACGGACTGATGAGATAGTTGATGGAAGTAAAGGGATAGACTCTTTTGTTTGTCCGGGGTTAAAAGGCCATCTGGGCTGCTGTATTCAGTCTCACACCCAGAAAGCACATGTCTTGAGAGGGTACTAGACTGGACTTTATTTCGTTCACAGAATACCCCAGGCATCTTAGCACTGCTATCACATATTCCAGATGCTGAAGAAGCTCGTCCTTTTCTTGAGCCAGAATCAGACAGTCGTCCAAGTAAGGATAGATTTGTATTCCTTTTAGCCTGAAAAGCTACAACTGGAGCCAGAACTTTTGTGAATACTCTGCAGTAGATAAGCCAAAGGGCAATGCAGAGAACTGATAATGTGAATTTCCAGCTCGCAGATACTTCCTGCAACTGAGTCTGATAGGCACATGAAGGTAAGCCTCCTTGAGATCTAAAGTTACCATCCAGTGATCTTTGCCCAGCAGAGGTAAAAGCTGTTGTAACGCCAACATTTTGAACTTGGGAATGTCCAAATAAGTGTTGAGGATAGACAAATCCAAAATTGGTCTCCACGTGTTCCCCTTTTTGGTACTAGGAACAGGCGAGAATAAAATCCTAGGCCCCTTTCTGGCACAGGAACCGGCTGAATGGCCCCTATCTGGAGCAACAGAGAAATTTGCTTGTGAGCCTCTTTCCTTTGTATAGGAGGAATGTCTGGCATGCCTTTGAAAGGAGGCAAGGTATGGAAATAAAACCTGTAACCGTGGTGAACGATATCCAATACCCATCTGTCTTGGGTAATAACACTCCAATTTTCTTTGAAAAGTGCCAGCCTTCCTCCCAAAGGTGCTGCCAGGAAGGCTCTGGCAGCTGAAAAGGCAAGTCATTGGGTCTGCTTAAAGGACTGACCCCTGCCCTCACCAGAAGACTGGGCAGGCGAACTGCCTGTTCTAGGCCTAAAAGAACCTTGAGCTCTGCCCTACCACGTCTAGATCTACCCTAGACTGAGAATCATAAGAAGGATAAGTCCACCCCTTAGTAGGCCAATTTCTACTAAACTTTGGAGGCTGAACCTGCACAAAATCTTTAACAGTCTGCATAGACTTAGCCTTGTCCTCCATTTTCTTTAAAACTGCTTCCACAGGCGCACCAAATAACACATCAGATTGTAAAGGAGCATCTAAAATCCTTGTCTTTACATGTTCAGCTAAATTCTGATCCCTCAGCCAGGCGTGCCTGAAGAACAGAACCAGTGGCTGCCACCCTCGAAGAGGCCTGTACAGCATCAAAACCACATTGCAAGGAATGCTTACCCACCTGTTCAGAAACATGAACCAAATCCTGCAACTCTTTACACTCAATACCTTCCGCCAGAGCATCCACCTTAGACTTCAATTGTGAAAGGAGATAATTTTGGTATTTCAACATGTGAAACTGGCAATTCAAAGCCCTCATGGCTAAAGTGGAAGAAGTATACACTTTTTCCCCATCTATCCAAAGCCCTTGCCTCTTTATCAGAAGGAACAGGATTTTTAACAACAGAAGCCTTAACACCTTTAGGGCCCTGAGAAACAGTTTCTGGGTCTGCCCTAGGACTCTTAAAAGATACTTATGAGCTTCAGGCACCCTATAATACCTGTCCGGTTTAACTGGGGCAGGAGGCAAAGAATCAGGGTTCAGGGAAGCCTCTGCAAAACATCCTCTACCACATCCAGAACAGGAGGTATAGCTAAAGGCCTATGCTGGGGTAGAAACAAAATTCCCTAAGCCTTTTCCTAGAATCAGAGAAATCTTGACCTTCCCATTTAAAATGCTCCCTCATGGAATGAAGAGTCTCTGAAAAGAAAAATCCTCAGGAGGAGCCGGTGTAGAGTCATCTACATCAGAATCAGAATAAGGAGGATACTCCTGCAAGTCTTCAGAAGACTCAGAAGCCTCAACACTGCTCAAAACTCTCAAGCTCAGGTTCCACCCTAGGCCTCTTATCAGGTGGGTAAAGAACCTCTAATCATAGTAATCAAATCTTCTGCCATTTTAAGCATATGTTTCTTAGGCAGAGACCCTGAAGAACTAGGGAGACCCCCACTGAAGTTAACCCTGGCCGGCCTCTAGAAGGAGCCTTGGAAACAGAAGGGAGGGCCTAACCACCTTAGAAAGGAGGGAGAACAGCTACCTGAGAAGCCCCTTCAGCCTGGCCTACCTCCTGAGAGGACACATCTTGTAACAGTAAAGTCTCCCTGAGAATCCAGAGGAACTTCTGGTAGAACCACCGGCTCCACCGAGCCTCTAAAGAACCGACGTCCGGGACAGACGGTTCTTCCACCTAGGCTTCGCTGCTTTGTCTTTGCGCTTTTAGAAGCGGCCGGAGCATCCGACGGCATGTTGTAATTACAACGCTTCCCAAAACTAACCTGGCACAATCTAATCTTCTCTTAATAGTGCGTTTGTTAAATCTAGCACAAGAGCGACAGCCAACAACGCCGTGCTCAGGCCCTAAGCAAGGTATACACAATGTATGGTAATCTCTATGAGGTATCTGTTTCCCACAAGAAATACAGTTATTCACTTTTTCTGACATCCGTTAAATACTGAGGCAAGAAAAACAAAATATTCCCCAACGGGGTACTTAGCCAACTTTGATTCGGTCTGAAACTCCGACTTCAGAAAATTTCAGAACGCCAACCTGCACTCGCATGCTTCTGCATCGGACCATGCGGCAAAAAGACTGAGGATATGGCGTGGTCATGCGATTTGTACCCTGACGTCCTGATGTCAGTCAAATGCGCCTTGACCGACGTCAGCCTTATACTTTGGTATTCGGGCTGACTGGGACAGCGGACTACCCAAGTGTTAGGACTGCAGCAATGTGAGATGAAGAACATCAGAGTCATGACAGCTCCAAATAAAGGGTGGATATCATGTATAAAGCATGCCAATGGCCAACTATAAGGCTATTGGCATGGAAAACACTTGGAAAAAAACAAAATCAACTTTTAATTTTTTTTAGCCGATCTCGGCTGTTTAAGTGTAGTGCAGCAACATGGAAATGGGATCAGGGGGGAAAATAAAAAAATAAACCTAAAATAAGCATTCTGAATAAAATCACTATTCTGTCGTTATACTCAGCGGCAGGCAGAAGACAATATGGCCAATGAATAGTGGTTGCTAAGGGGGAAGGCTCAGTGTGGGACATCCTACACAAATGAGGGGAATGATAGTGAATCCCAGTTTTCCCCAGCATGCTAGTCAGCGCCCAACAGTGCAAGAGCAGGAATAGCTTGGTGCAAGCCTAGGAGTTAGCTTATATCATAGGGGTGTGTATCAGGCATACTGTAAGCAGATTGGAGCCTTGTGGCTCGGCTTTGCTCCAAGCTTAGCACAGCTAAGAAAGGGTGTGTGTCTGAGGCTGCCTAGCACTCTTTACATTGCTTAAGTGGGTGTGCACCATGCACCGGGTTTTAAAGTTAAAAAAAAGTAAACCAGGAAATAGCAGCTCTGTGCACATTTGAGCATTGTGTTTGCACTGCGTGCCACCGGGCTTAAACAGGAAGGGCATGGGAAGGGAAAATAGCAGTAGGAAGTTAATCTAGGAGAACTAGCATAGCCGGCAGGTGAAATGTATCATAATCAGCCAATTAGGAAACTGCAAACACAACTCCACCACTCAAAAATTCAATGACACAACAGTTGCCACCGGCTTCACAATGCAGGGTATATCCTGTGTAGAACTGTAAACGCCAGAAGTAACAAAATAGTAAAGGAATCCCAGTTAGAATTTAAAGAATTAATGTGGCAACTTAGACTGGATGCGTGTGGCCCAAATGGACTGAATGACCACCTTTCTATTAAACCGGCCTTGAAATTATTGGCCAATAACCCAAAACTCATATAATAATACATAATAGCACAAAAAATTGTTTCAATTTGCATTAATACTGATGTGTATATATATATATATATATATATATATATACATACATATACACACACATTACTATGCCCATAGAATAATTATTATTATGGCATACTCATTTTGTGTTCATTGACGTTGTTGATAGCACCTTTTGATTAATTGGTTTTAATATTGTTTATTATTTTTTATTACTATGTATATTACTATGTGTACAATATAAGTATAGAATTGTATAAGGATGTAGGTTTATTAATATCTGATTAGATGATATCTATGACGTGTAGTAACATAGTATTAATTATACTTATCAGTTATACACACCAGTATTTAAAGATATGGTTGTATTGAGTGGTCATGCAGAATGGTAATATTTCCTGCACACATCATTATTAGTACAACATTTACAATTTTTAAAAAAAAGTTTTAGCTTGGTTGTATGAGGTTCAAGAGTTTTTAGCTTTTATATTAAAAATGTTTCAATATAATATAGCAATACAGAAGTATTTTAAGTACAGCAATGTATTAATATACAATGATTTTAAATATATGATTGTTTAATTGAATAATTTGGGTGTGAATTCAGTATTTAATGGCAGGAGACAGCTATCTAGTTGGATTCTGATGAAGTCTGATACTAACAGAAGAAAGCGCGCTCAATCCCAGGTTGCTGTTCTTGTCTTTTGTGGAATAAATTTTTGGTGTAACGAGTTTTAACCGAGTTTGCAATTTGTGCATTTTTACACCAGTTTACTATTTTGTTACTTCTGGCATTTACAGTTCTACACAGGATATACCCTGCATTGTGAAGCCGGTGGCAACTGTTGTGTCATTGAATAATCAGCCAATTACACAGGCAGCAGACCAGCCCAGGCCAGAACACTACTATAAACTTTGCAAACACCTTTCCCTCTGGTTTTTCCCATACTCTACACCACCGGTGTATACAAGTGGGGAAGTTTTAACAAACAAAACAACAAAATGATAGGGGCTGCAATAGCTATCATACAACAACATCTGAAAGAGGCCAAGGGTGGTGAGGATGTGAATGCTGTCGGCCAACCCACAGTGAGGAGAAGAGTGTACACACCCAGGGTAATCTACCAGGGGCTACATGAGCTGGAGATAGTGGAGATAGTGGAGCACTATAGGGTGGATAGGGACCTCTTATAGCAAATTGTTGATCTGTGCCAGCCATGCCTGACACACAGAACTAATAGAGGGGAACCCATATCAGTGGATACCAAGGTATGTGTAGGCCAAAGAATACTAACTACAGGTATTTTCCAAAGGCCATCTGGGGATATGATGGGGATCTCACAGGCATCAGCATCCAGGGTACTCCACCAGTTACTGGATGCCATATCAGCACATGCTGGTGAGCATGTATATTTCCCCAACACCCGTGAGGAGTTGGCCAGCAATATGCATCTCTCCCACCAAATAGCAGAAAAGTCTGAGGTAGTGGGTGGTATAGATTGCACGCACATATGCATCAAAGCACCACCCAATGAGCAGGGTAGGGTCTACATCAACCACAAGGGCTTCCCCTCCATCAACTGCCAGGTTCTGTGCGATGTCCAGTGCATAATAATGAATATGTGTGCTGGCTTCCCTGGAAGCTATCATGATTCCCACATCTGGCAACTGATGCAGCTGTACCAGAGATTTGCCAATAGGGACATCCCTTACGGTCACCTAGTGGGCTATGCTGGTTATGCACTGGAGCCATGGCTGATGACACTCATCAGAAATGCACAGAATTCCATAATGAGGTACATGCACAGACCAGAATTATAATAGAGCATGTGTTTGGGATGCTCAAGTCATGGTTCCAGTGCCTGGACACATCCGGTGGAGCCTTGCGGTACTCACCTACATGTATCCAAATTGTCATCGCATGTGCCATGCTACACAATATGATCCTGCGGAAACAGCTGCAACAGGAAAAGCATGGGGCAGGGCCACACAGCTCCCCACCATTGCCAAGGCCTGCACAGGCACAGAGTGAATCAGAGGAGGAACAACCTGAGCCTGCCCCAGTAGGCAGAAGAAGGCATGCCCAGTATGCCCTGGCCTTGGCAAAGAGGCAGCACATAGCACATACACTGACATAGGAGGGACCCAGGGAATCACTTCTCTCTGATTAGCACATACAGTAAAAGGGATGCCAAATATGACACTACCAGTGCTCAACCATGTGTAGGGAGTGTACTATATGCATCCAACATAGGCAGCCCTGCAGCACCACCCTCAATACTGGGGCACCCACAAGGTACGTCACTCACCCTACCAACTGCTGAATAGAGTAGAATGTGTTGTTACCTGTATCTTTGGTATGGATGTGAGCAAGCAAGGGAATCGGGTGGTTGAATGGTATGCCAGCAGATAGCAGACACCTATAGTGGCATCACAAGATCTGTAACAAATACTGGTGTCACCATAGTAGCCAGTACTACACAGGGTGACAAAACTCACCGCAGGAAATGTGCTGGGCCACATGTGTGTCCACATGACTCACACATGCCAGTCAGGGAGGTTCACATACCTGACAACAGTCTCAGCCAGCAGGACAGGTGTAGACAAACAAAAACAAAAGGCTGTGCTATGGCCTCTGAATAATGCCTATGGGTACCCCCCCCCCCCCCAGGCCTACACAGACAGAATACAGCAGGTCAGGCAGTGGGATTTTAGTTCTGAAGGGTAGGAAATCAGAAACTAATATGTAAGTCAATCAAAGCTAAGACCTGAAGTACACTGATATGCCTCTAGTCAGCATGATAGTTTAGAATACATGAATGAAATGGAGTACCTGACATACCAGTACAGTCATAGCAAATGTGTACAAGTGTCAGGTGTGCCCCCCCCCAATCCTGTGTAGAAATGTAGTAACAGTCAGGTGAACCCCCTCAATCCTGTGTAGAAATGTAGTAACAGTCAGGTGTGCCCCCCATTCCTGTGTAGTAATGTAGAAACAGTCAGGTGTGCCCCCCCCAATCCTATGTAGAAATGTAGAAACAGTCAGGTGTGCCCCCCACTCCTATGTAGACATGTAGAAACAGTCAGGTGTGCCACTTGCCCCAATCCAGCGAAGAAATATTGTAACAGTCAGATATTCCCCATCCCAACCACTGTGTAGAAATGCAGAAACAGACAGCTGTGCCCCCTCCCCCAATCCTGTGTAGAAATGTAGAAACAGTCAGGTATGTCCTCCCAGTCCTGTGTAGAAATGTAGAAAGAGTCAGGTGTGCCCCCCTACTTCTATGTAGACATGTAGAAAGAGTCAGGTGTGCCCCTTGCCCCAATCCCGCAAAGAAATGTAGTAACAGTCAAGTGTGCCCCCCTCCCACAATCCTATGTAGGAATGTAGAAACAGTCAGGTGTGCTCTCCCAACCCTACTTAAAAATGTAGTAACAGTCAGGTGTGCCCCCCAAACCTATTTAGAAATGTAGTAACGGTCTGGTGTGCCCCCCCCCAATTTGATGTACACAAGTCGTAACAGTCAGGTGTGCCCCCCCACAACCCTATGTAGAAATGTAGTAACATGTATGTGTAGGTACAATACCAGTGGAAGACAGATGCACAGGCATGGCCAAGGTAGCAGGATAGGTTGTAGCATCTGCACAATATGCAGGTATGTGTGTGTTAGGTTGGTGTGTGTTTCATATTGTCTGAAAGTGGTGAGTATGTTTGCATGTTGAAATAAGACCTGGTGGCCATTGCCCACAACTGCTGATGACAGGGACAAGTCCTCACAACTGCAGTGCCAAAGACAATACCCACCAGTATAACACATGCTAGCAGTAAGCCATTGTAAATGTATGGTAATATGTGTCACCATCTGAAAGACTGACATGGCATGGCTGTTGGGCTAGATATACAAGCAGCACACAGGGGGAAGTACCCCAGACATACAGTATATATTGTGCCACTGTGTAATGGAGACACCCTTGGAATTGTACATACAGGTATGCATCACATTATCTGGTCCTCTAATAGGGGATACCAATGTTGTCTGCCCGAACACTTGCAGATCACAAAGGAAGTAGGACTGATGTATTGGGAAGCAGCTGAGGTACCTGCACATGCCAGCATAACTGGAATGCCCACTGCATATCTGTGTGTCAGATGCAAGTAGTGTCCATAGCATACATGCATCCAGCTCATGCAAACACCACCCACAGGTACCTCTCTGGTCGTATCCCTGGTGTGGGGAATGGGTACAATATGACCCCGCCTGTATATGGCAATAGTGAATGAATGCAGAATGCAGTGCAGGTGTCCATTGCAGGTGTGTCACTAGCCATAGGTAGCACCCTGCCAGCATCCACACCACCTGAACAAGACTGATAGAAGGTATTGGCGTGAACACCTAGCACACCTACCCTGTCACCCAAGGGGAATATACTGTATGGTGGTCTGAGACTGTAGGATGGACAGAATGCAAAGGCCTGCCACATCTGACCCACATCAATACCTAATGGCCTGCAGGCCTCTGCAAAGGACCTGTGTCTCACACGTACTGCCAATGCATGTTATGTCATGGACACCCAAATAACAACATATGCAAGGCCATGTAGACAAACCACAGTAACATGACCACCAGGTCCCATTGCATAAACTGTGGACCAACACCAACACACAGCTGTGATGGGGTGATAACCTTAGGGAAAGTATCAGAGAATGTATGCATAATGTATGGAAGAGAATAGAATAACAGGGGGGGGGAGCATGGGCAGCATGGAATGTGCAAGGTCCGACACAAAGCTGTGTGCACACACTATCCCTGGCTGCAAACACATAAATGGGTACACGACACACACTGCCTGTACACCACAATAGGGGTAATGTCCTGACCCATGGCACCTGCCTCTGGATAACCTGTGCAAATCTGTACAGCTGTGAGGTATTGTCACAGCAATATAAGGCCATACTGTCATGTTGATGGATGTACAAGTATTGAATCCTCTGCCAGCACTGTACCAAAGTGCTGAACTGGATACACAGACCCAGCAGCAAGTGTCTGCAGCTCCCCCTCCAGAATGGCATAACTTACCATAAATATGTAGACGTCTGCCCACAATACTGCACACAGCTACAGTCATCATTGTCCCCCAAGACATCACTGTGAGCAGGAATGTCCACCTGACAGCACATGAGGACAAAAAACATCAAAGTGTGTGACAGTACACATGTCTGAAAATCTCTGCTAACAGTAGTACTATGTAGCTGAAGCAGCACAGACACAACACCTACAGTACACACTATCCCCTGCACACTTTGTCCCCATATTGCCAAATGATCGATGGATACCCTGCAGAAACAGTTTGCTACCTGTAGCTGTACAACACAAAGGTCTGCACTGGAGTACAAACTACCTGGAATTGATCCACACATTCAATACAGAAGGGCATACTGGGCATGCTCACACACTTGGAGAAATGAAGGCAATGTCAGATGACAACAACATACTGAAAGGTCATACTGGGCATGCTCACACACTTAAACAAATTAAGCCCATGTCTGCAAACAATAGTGGATAATACATATCTGACAGTTGCAGATGTTAGTGCAGACACTCATCAGTATGCACCAGTCATGCTTTGCATACACAGTGGATAGGAATACAGGCATATATCCAAGGACAACACACTATAATAAGCCAAAAATAGATGTACATAGATGTGTGGAAGAGAGTGACTGTGACAAGGAGCCATCCATTATGAGGCCTGTCCCACCCAGCACACAGCCAAATGGCTACAACCACATGAGGTCTAATTGTCACTCACTGTAGACATTAGCTACCGGTATCTGCCAGCATTACAGACTATGTGGTGCAAGGTCTAGCTGTGCAACATGACTGTACAAGGAAGTAGTCATCTAGCAGGTGTATACATGTACCAGTGGAATATAACCCTGCATGTGCCCGCATGTGGTGTGTTAACCTCTAAATGAATGGGTTATAGGTTCATAGGTTCATAGGTTGGTACTAGGCTATCAGCCCTAGGGGTTATACAAGCCTAGCCATAACAATTCCCTGGCTATTTCTTCCCACATTATTTACTTTCCTGGACCCCTGTCTAGCAGGGCGACTGACGTGATCCCTGGGGTGAATTTCCTTTCTCCCATCCAATCGTCAAGGTTCCTCTTGAAGAGGTCCAAAGAGGCACTCTGCTTGACATGTATGGGCAATCTATTCCAGAGTCTGGGGAGTCTCTGGGTCAGGAACCTATCCCTCCAACATGTTTTGTTTATTGTGATGACAAGGTTTAGATCCCTGGAGTGTGTAGCTCTGAGGGATTGGGATTTCTTTAAGTGTAGCATGTCCAACAGCTCTGGGTTTGACATGGCCTTGTATGTTAAGCAGAGATCACCTCTGAGTAGACGATATGCAACAGAGTATAGCTGGAGTTTATTAAGGCGGTCAACATAGGGCATCTGCTTTAGGCCTGTGATTCTTTTAGTGAGGTATTTCTGAGGCCTTTTCAGTTGTTGCAGATGTCTTGAGAGGTACATACCAAATGGGGCGTTGTATTCTATAATGGGTCTAATGAGGGATGCCCATGCACACACACTGCACTCCCCATAGCCCTACTATGACAAGCCTGCTGTGGTCATCCACTTTGGAATACACCTTTGGGAAAGTTGTAGCCCAGTAATTTCTGTGGCACATCCTATAACTGCGTACTGCTGTAGTGTGATAAACTAGTTAGGTAGGAGTTCTATTCCCAGATATGGTAACTATGTGTGTGTTTGTGTCTGTGCATCTCTGTCTGTGTAGAGAGCAATATGTTTTAGGCTAGTCAGACCCACTACAATTCAAATGCCCTACTTTTGCAAGGCTGCTGATGTCATTCACTGTGAAATACACCTTTTGGAAAGCTGTAGCCCAGTAATCTCCATGGCGCATCCTATAACTGCATACTGCTGTAGCGTGATAAACTAGTTAGGTAGGAGTTCTAATCCCAGACATGGCAACTGTGTGTGTGTGCGTGTGTGTGTGTGTGCGTGTGTGCAGAGAGCAATGCTTTTTAGGCTAGTCACACTCACTACAATTCAAATGCTCTACTTTGGCAAGACTGCTGATGTCATTCACAGTGAAATACACCTTTCAGAAAGCTATAGCCCAGTAATCTCCATAGCATGTCCCATAACTGCGTACTGCTGTAGTGTGATAAACTAGTTAGGTAGGAGTTCTAATCCCAGACATGGCAACTGTGTGTGTGTGTGTCTGTACCTTTGTCTGTGTAGAGAGAAATGCTTTTTAGGCTACTCACGCTCATTACAAATCAAATGGCCTACATTGGTAAGCCTGCTGATGTCATTTTCTGTGAAATACACCATTGGGGAAGGAATACTCCAGTAATCCCCATGACTCGTCCTATAACACTGTAATGCTGTAGTGTGATATACAACTCTTGTAGGCGTTCTATTTCCACACATGGTAGGTGTGGATGTTTATGTGTGTGTTTCTATGTCTGTGCAGGGAGCACTGTTTTTAGGCTAGTCACACTCACTACAATTCAAATGCCCTACTTTGGCAATCCTGCTGATGTCATTCACTGAGAAATACACCTTTGGGGAAGAACTACTCCAGTAATCCTCATGGTGTGTCCTATAACAGCGTAATCCTGTAGTGTGATATGGAACTCTGGTAGGGGTTCTATTCCCACACATGGCAGGTGTGGATGTCTGTGTGTGTGTTTCTATGTCTGTGGTTTTTAGGCTAGTCACACTGACTACAATTCAAATGCCCTAATTTGGCAAGGCTGCTTTTGTCATTCACTGTGAAATACACCTTTGGGTAAAGAGTACTCAGTAATCTCCATGGCTCATCCTATAACTGCATAGTGCTGTAGTGTAAAAAACTAGTTAGGTAGGTGTTCTACTCCCAGACAAGGCAGGTGTGTGTGTGTGTGTGTGTGTGTGTGTGTGTGTGTGTGTGTGTGTGTGTGTGTGTGTGTGTGTGTGTCATTCATATCCTGTGTGGAGGTGGCTGTGAGTGTGCAACAACTGTATTCATTGCAGAGCTGGTTTTGCAAATTTCTTATATGGTGTCCCTAGTATATGTCACAATTTCCACCATACAGGGATAACAGATGTGAAAGAGCCGAGAGGCTAGGGTGCAAATCCATACCCCTTCATGTGGACATCAAGGTCAGGTGAACAAATTTAGCAACCATTGTATTTCCCAGAGAACACTCTCAACCCACGTCTCATACACACACACACACACACACACACACACACACACACACACACACACACACCTGCCTAGGCAACAGCCACTATGTTGGTAGTACCCTGCATATTTCCCACTGATAGTAACCATGGTGTGATTGCAGTGGGCTATAGAGGGCAGGGCACCCTGTCCATCAGTCGAATACATGTACAAGTGCATGCAGACAGTGCACCTTCCCAATGTTCCCCACTGGACACCTGCAACACCTGTGGTGCCATCAAATGTGATCCACAAAGGACATACCATGCCTGAAACATATGCCCGTTATGGACAGATGCCACTGACACCAGGGAATGCCTGTATCATGCTATCAATGTAGGTGCAGGGTCAATCTGCTGTCCATTAACAGTTCCCGCCACATGAGGCCAGGGCTGGCACATCTGATGATAATCTGTGTACACAACATGGGCCAGACACCCCAGGTACAGTTCTATATGTCACTGTATATGCATGTGGGACATGTGCACATCCCAGACACCATCCATGTCATGGCCTAAGGAACACATACATTGCAAGCAATGCACAGCACTGGCCACACACAATACTTACCCAGGTGACTGGATGGTGAATACAATACCCACCTGTGTGGGCAAATCCAGACACTACACCCCTGAGGTACATTGCAGACAA
>NC_056739.1:1299075165-1299105165 GCF_019279795.1 Protopterus annectens
TTCACTACACTACCACAGTCAACAAAACATGCTTGGGTACAGGTCCCCATCACAGACACTAACCATGTGTTGTAATGCATGTTGCATGCATGTCAACTTGATCACCTCAGTGGCCATGTGCAGGAGGCACCTGGAAGATTGGCTGATGCATGTCATTCTCACCCTGTGGGTCACCACAGTAGTGTCTGTCGATAGATTGCCTGCTGCCACCTAGCAGGTGGCAGGATACCACTATACACACAACCCCTACACAACCCATCTCCCCTTAGACAATAGCTAGGTACACAGCTATGACCACCTGCAGTGATGCACCCCTGTACTGATACATGTGTACATGTGCATGACTGAGTATAGCAGTGTCTGTGTGTTAGCACACCTGTACTTGGGAATTCCATGAAAGCGTTCACAACCAATGCAAAACCCATTGCCATAGTCAGTTGTGGCTGCTGCTGTATGGGACATTACATGTACCCTGTTAAGCTCCTCCTCATACCAGCTACACAAGCCTTGCAGTACCAGCACAACAGTGTTTTACAAATGGGTTGATAGGCATGGGATACCCATTGTGTTCTGGCATGTGTGTGTAGTTGTGCATGTCCGTATATCTGTAGGGTATAGCATTCTGAGGCCACATACTCCTATTACAATACCCATTGCCACACAGTAGTACAGATAGTGTTGATGCTGCCCATAGGTGAGGTATGACAATGCAACACCCTACTACATGTGTGGCATGTGCATTAAGTGCATATCCCCTGTAGTACCACTGTTTATACTATGAGTTGTATTGCAGTCGCGGCCAATGTGTGATGGTGGGTATGGCAGAGTTTCATCATGGGTTTCAGGGAGTACAATATCCACTGGAGGATGTAGGTGCTGTGTACACTGTCATTACACCAAGGTACACCTGGTATATGTCCCATGTACCATGTTTTGGTTACCACTGTCACCATCAACCATACAGGTAACTGATACCACAATCCAAGCCAGTTATGCATGTGCTGTGTGCAGCCTACTTGTAACAAATTGGGCACATGGTCAGGTTAGCAGCAATAGGCCCTGGTATCTCGTATGTGTGTCTGCCTGTTATGTGTCTGTTCATGTGTATATGAACGTATGTCACACTATGTACTGTCCATATACACCCATTACATTCCCCATTAGCAGACTGTACATGTCTGGGGATGTTCTGCATGTAACGTAACCTGGGACACACTTCACCCTAAAACGCTGTGTGGTATGTGCAATGTAAGCCACACACTTCAGTATCACTACATACCTAGGTAGGGGTCTATTCCCAGTGTCGCCAAGTAACAGTGTACGTGTATGTGGATGGGTCTACATCAGGTTGCAGGGTATAAAACAAAAAATAGTCATGGCTAAAAGGTACAAAACAGAATTTAATGTGACAGTAAGCACTTTAGTGGCACACATACACCCACTTCTTCAGAATGTTCAACAAAACTAATACACCACATTTAAATAGCTAACAAAATAAGCACATGACAGCCAGATGTTTAAAAAGGTCCAATGGGACTTAGAAAACAAACAACATATAATTAAAATACAGCTTATAAACTGTTTAAATACAGATATAGTATAAAATCTGAAATTGCCAAGAAATTGTATGCCCCTAAACTACATTAGTTTATACAAAATTCTAAAGGTAAAAATGACATTCTAAAGATAAGAATACTAATACTATCTCATCAAATTTCTTAGTTTTAGAATCAAGCTATTGAGCATGTATCATTTAACCCTGGGTATTTGAAGGCATCTAGTCTGAGCTGCCAATATAATTCTTTCTACTCTAGCCATAAAGAAAATGGTCCTCCCCTAATATGAGAACAGATCTGGTCAATAATCTTAAAGGAGAATGAATGGCTAGGGTTATTAAGTATATGCTTAGCTAAGGCATTCTCAGCTTTCCTGTTCCTTATAACATATTGATGTTCATATATGCGTTCCTTAAGTTTCCTATTCGTCTTACCTATATAGAAACCTAAGCAGGAATTACACTTAGCTAAGTACACACACCCTTTAGAATTGCAGTTATACCTCCCTTGCAAACAATATTTGTATTATTAACTTGGCACAAGGAACCAGTATCTATGAATCTGCAAAAATTGCAGGCTTCACATTTAAACATACCCTTAGTCTTCTGGGTTTGTAACATGTTGTTACCTAAGAGGTACTTCAAATTGCTGCCCCTCCTAAATATAATATTGGGAGTGAGGGACAATCTTTTCCGCACATTCTCATCTGCAATAATAAAATTCCAATTTCTCTCGAAAATGTTCTTAATATAATATGCATCACTACTAGAAGTGGTGATGAATGAGAGGAAAAGTCAGGGCTATGGTTAACGTGGTGAGTCCTATCCTCCATAAACACACCCAAAGAGGGGCTACTACTGAAATTGTTCAGATATAAGCCCTCATCTGTTTCAGAGCCATTCAAGATAGTTCTAAAGTGTCCAGCACTCCTTTTAGAGGTAGCCTCATGTATCAATTTATCTAGAAAATAATCTGGGTAACCTCGGTTCATAAATAGGGTACATAAAAAATGACATTCCTCCTTAAAATCTACCAAGTTTGAAACCCTTCTAGCTGCCCTGACTAGCTTGCCTTTCACTACGGATTTTTTCTGATGCATAGAGTGTGAGCTGGTAAAGTGGAGGAAAGAATTTGAGTATGTGTCCTTCATGTGGATGGTGGCCACATACTTCTGTCTGACCATGTCCTTCTGTAAGTATACATCCAGGTATGCAATTTTCTCTATATGAAAGTTACTGGTAAATCTTAAAAAATCAGTTGCAGTATTAATGTCTACCACAAATTCATTAAATATGTCAGCTCCTCCCTCAAAAATTAGGACTATATCATCCAGATATCGGGTGTAATAAACTAAAAAGTTTGAATATAGTCTATGTTCCAGAACAAATTTCCTCTCCCAAAAACACATGACCAGATTTGTGAAGCTAGCCCCACATGGTGACCCCATGGCTACCCATTTCCTTTGAATATAAAAGGAGTCATTGAACATGAAAAAGTTATTCTTAAGAATAATGTACAAAAATCCCTGGACCATTTGGAGCTCATAATGGTCAATCCCTTTAAAAAGTAACACCTCAGTTACCCACTCGATACCAAGTTCCTGTGGTATTATGGTATAAAGGTCTTTAACGTCTTTTGTGGCAAAGTTATAAGATACATTATAGCTCAAGCCATTAATTTTTACCAAAAAGCTCCTGGAATCCTTAAAAATTTGGGTCTCAGTACTAACATACTTTTTCAGAATGTGATCCACATATTTGGCTATGGGGTACGTTATACTATTTTGGCTATTAACTATAGGCCGAAAAGGGGGGTTGCTAAGGTCTTTATGAATTTTTGGGATGCCAAAAATGACTGGGATGCGGGGGGCTAATATTGTTAGATAATTCAAAATATCAGTGGAAATTCTTGTTTCTATGAGCAGGTCATTTAAATACATCCTAATATACCTATACACTGTATTGATCTCATTAATGGAAGCCGCATCATAATTGTCAGTGTGTAACATTTCTTGCATACATGACTTATAATGTATTTCATTCATTATGACCAGGCCCCCACCTTTATCAGGTTTAATCACTTTAACTAATGTAGTTTAGGGACATACAGTTTCTTGACAATGTTACATGTTACTCTCTAGTTTCAAGAAATGAAGTGAATATTTCCTATAGGAGAATTGACCTCATCTTAGAAGATAACCTTATGCAAGGGCTTATTGATATTGACCTTTATCAATACTTTAAAGTTAGTAATCCCATTATTCCAGCTATATTCGGGATCCCCAAGATACATAAAAGGATCCAAAATCCACCTATGAGGCCTATTGTTACTTCTAGAGGTTCCAAAACACAACCTATGGCCATTTCTGTTTATGAGAAATTTAAGAGGTTTCATAAGGGCTACGAACATATACTTGTTGACTCCTGGGATTTTTTTGGAGAAAATAGGAAAATTAGACTTTTTGCCGGAAGCTATTTTTATAACAATAGATCTAAAAGATTTGTTCTCAGTTATTCCCCACGATGTGGGTATGAACTGGTTTGAACAAATGATTACTGAATTTGGCTTTTTAACAGCTGATGAATATATGCTGGTATTGGACAATATGGAGTTAGTTTTAAAGTACAACTACATATACTTTCAGGGTGATATATACCATCAGTTGCATGGTGTGGCTATGGGTTCTGCATGTGCTCCCCTATATGCTAACATAGTCATGTTATATTGGGAGAAGCAGTACATATTTGGAACATTGTTTTCTAAACATATCCAGGGATATTATAGATTCCTGGATGATATTTTTATTGTTTGGGAGGGAGTGAAGAAATAATTCCAAAATTTATGGAATATCTGAACCAAACTACAAAATTCTTGGAGTTTACATATAAAAGTGACAGTATAGAAGCTAACTATTTAGATGTCACAATTTCAAAAGATAATGATAATAAAAAATACAAATCCAAAATATATTGCAAGGACTGCTTCTCCAATGCATATTTGCATTATGATAGTGACCATCCATCCTTTTTGAAGAACATCATTAAAGGACAGATGGTTCGTATAGCTCGTATGATGTCTGATGAGGAAGAATTTTTGAAAGAAATAAATTTTGTTCATGAGTTATTTAGAGATAGGGGATATCCTGATAGAATTTTTGTCCCAATAAAAGAAGCCATTATTCAAGGTTGGGGTGACACTTATAAACCATTGCTGAATAGTGGATTAATATTAAGAACTAGAGAACAAAGTATTGAATTGTCCAAAGAACAAAACAACAAACTTAATCCACATTTAATACTTACATATAGTAATAATATAGTATGGTTGAAGAAAGGTATTAATACAGTGTGGGACATTTTTAAAAAGATACCATCTAATGTGGATTGTTTTTCTAGACCCTTAAGAATTAGTTATAGAAGAAATAGGAATTTGAAAGAAATATATGAACAAAAGAAAAAAGAGACACTTAGAGGAGCACCAAATAGAGTTGTACCTTTAAATGTGGTAGATGTAAGCAATGTACATTTATGGCTGGTACTAAGGAATTAAGCATTGCAAGCATAAAATATTCAATGAAAGCCAATAAATATTTTAGCTGTTATACTAAGGGTATGGTTTACCTTGCCTACTGTATTAAATGTTGGGCATATTATGTAGGCAAGACGGAGAGATTCCTTAGACAGAGAATCTATGAACATATTAGAGACATAGATAAAATGAATGAGCATAATGCCCTATATAGACGCAAATTGAACTGCCAGCAAGCAGAGTTTAGATTTTGGGTATTGGAAGAGGTTTTATTGGAAGAAAGAGGGGGTGATTGGGAAACAAAATTGGAGTTTCGAGAATTAATTTGGCAATTGAGGTTAGATGCTATATATTTTCCTGGCCTCAGTGACCATTTATCCATCACCCCAGTTCTTAAATTGAAAGCTTTGGACCCTAAAAGACATTAAATTTATATAGGGGGTTCAATATTATTACAACAATAACAATTATATACTAATATTCAATAAAACAATATAAGTAATACTATGGTTAAGTTGGTATTTTATGTATTTTATGTATTTTATGATTTTAGGATAGCATACATATATATAAGTACATATTTCTTATTTTACAATATATTAACAATATAAATATATATTTTTTATAACATAATATATATATATTTATTTATTTATTTATTCATTTGTACTACTAATAAGAATGAGCAAAATATGTTTTTAGTTGAGGAAGTATATTTAGGTAATGGTACTAATGCATAGAACAGGATGTGATATGTTGTTTTATAAATAGAGTTTGTGCACTTTAATTGTGAATGTACAATTTACCAATTGTATATTTAACCAATGAAGAGGATGCTTGTGTAATAGATTGACTATTTAAATGAACTTACTTTGTTGACCATTGATTCTGATGAAGTCTCTGGATAAGGGATGAAAGTGTTTAATCTGATATTCTCTGTGCTATGTCTTTTAATAAACTGTTTAAGCGAATGGCTTAGAGTTTTGAATTGGACAGCCTCTCTTGGATGACTACCTGATATTCATCATTTAATACAGTTTCTTGGTAATTTCAGATTTTATACTATATCTGTATTTAGACCCGCAGTGGTGGTGCTGCAGTAGCGTTGTCGCCTCACAGTAAGACGCTGTCCGGTTTGATTCTCAACTAGAGCGTCTTCTGTGTGGAGACATGGACATGCGTAAATGGGCATACCTTCGTTGAAGGTTGTGTGTCAGGGCTGGTAACTCAGCACATAAAAATCAACTACCAATCATTAGTGGACCGGAGTTCCGCTATGGTGACCCCTAACCGGGAAAAGCCGAAAGACACAACAACATACTATATCTGTATTTAAACATTTTATAAGCTGTATTTTAAGTATATGTTGTTTGATTGTTTTCTAAGACCCATTGGACATTTGTAAACATCTAACCATCATGTGCTTATGTTGTTAGCTATTTAAATGTGGTGTATTAGTTTTGTTGAACAGTCTAAAGAAGTGGGTGCATGTGTGCCCACAAAAGCACTTACTGTCACATTAAATTATTTTTTGTACCTTTTAGCCTTGGCTATTTTTTTGTTTTATAGTAGTTCTACAGTGTGTTTTGTAGTAGCAGTAGGTTGCAGGGTATGCACGCCTCAGCGGGACACCTGTCCATGTCACACAGCCAATAACCATTTTAGTAACCTGTGACATGTGTTCAACTGTACCCCAGTTATGTCACAGTCATTGTGTGACCACAGTGCCATACCCCATTGTGGAATATGACAGACCATCCTTGTGCTGACACATGTACACCTACAACACAAATGGATAACATTACAGAGACCACAACCAACCAGTGTTACTAACAGCTATAATGCATCATTGCTGGATGGCTACACTATCTACCATATATGCATTACACTTTACTCCTTACAACATGTTACACTGCAGTACTGTGGTACACTGTAGTACAGTCACCGTGTGCATCAGAACCATATTAGCATGTCCCTGCATTAATGGTATGGATGACAGGGATGTAGCACAGGTATCATCATATACACAGGGTGTGATGTTGGTTTGCCAGAGGCAGAGGGTGGACCATACATTTGACACCATGTGTGTGGCTAAGGGGTGTATTGCAGTGAGCTGGGCATAGTGCTGTGGTTTGTGTAGGAATGGGGTTGCCCTAGGTGTGTTTCTATAGTGTGTGGGTATGCATGCACACAGTTCTGCCATGTGGCCGATCTACACAGGTGTTTATGGAGAGCTGTAGACCATACCTGGCAGGGTGTGCAGTTCACTGCCTCCGGCCATGGACACATGGACTGTGCCTGCCAGGGGTTCCATGGACATGTCCAGGTACAGGCTGCAATGTGCTACTCTCACCTGCTGATGACAAATGTCTGTTTGTATCAGGTCCCTCCTGGAACTGGGCAGGATCACGTGCATGTGGCCTGCTGTGGTATGGTGTGGACAGCACCCCCCTACACAGCTGGGAGTGGTACTGTATGCACACAGTTCTGACATGTGGCTGCCTTACACAGGTGTTTATGGACAGCTGCAGACCATACCTGGCAGGGTGTGCAGTTCACTGCCTCCAGCCATGGACACGTGGACTGTGCCTGCCAGGGGTTCCATGTACATGTCCAGGTACAGGACGCAATGTGCTACTCTCACCTGCTGATGACAAATGTCTGTTTGTACCAGGTCCCTCCTGGAACTGGGCAGGATCATGTGCATGTGGCCTGCTGTGGTGTGGTGTGGACAGCACCCCCACCAAACAGCTGGGGATGGTACTGCATGCACGCAGTTCTGCCATGTGGCTGCCTTATACAGTTGTTTATGGACAGCTGCAGACCATATCTGGCAGGGTGTGCAGTTCACTGCCTGCAGCCACGGACACATGGACTGTGCCTGCAAGAGTTTCCATGGGCACGTCTAGGTACAGGCCTCGATGTGCTACTCTCACCTGCTAATGACAAATGTCTGCTGGTACGAGGCCCCTCCTGGGACTGGCTAGGACCACGTGCATATGGTCTGCTGTGGTGTGGTGTGGACAGCACCCCCCCCGCACTGCCAGGGCTGGTACTGCCACTACAGGAGCCCCTTGGTGTCCTAGCACATCCACGTTGACTGCCAGCTGTTGGCATTGCTGGCTATATACACGCAGCCATCACCGCACTCCCACCACATGTTCAAGCATGGATAGACCACAGTCGATAAGGGCCATCATCTCACCAGACCATCTATCCATGAACTCAGTTAATGCACGGATTGTACCAGCCAGTTCACGGGTGTTGTCACTTGCAGATGTGAGAGCAGCTCTCTGCTGCCTCAGGCCCTGTCTGGTGTAATGTTCCATACATGCCTGCGCAACCATGATAGCCTGAAACATGCTCCTGCTGGTACCAGCTATGTCACCTCTGCCAGGAGCATGATGCTTAGTGACCCTACCATGAGCACCCTGGGACATCTGCCTATGTGATGCCCTGCCAGACATCTGGCTATGCCTGCTGTGACCAGACACAGTAGGCATGGTTACCACACTTTCCTGTGCACTGCCACCAAATGCCAGCTGTCCCTCCACTATGGCCACTGGTGATGGGGTATGTATAGGCACTAACGCTGTGTGCAGGGTTGGGGTGGCTAAAAGGGGGATGTCAAATGTTGGTGCAGTGTCGGCCCCTGAGAACCCTACCTGTGCCTCAACAGTAATATTATCTTTGGTGTCTGTATGGACACCAACATCAGATTGCATGCAGGAGGGACCCTGACTCACCTTACCCAGTGTATTGGCAGGCATCTACATAAACCATACTCACCAACTACAGGCTGCTGCCTTGGTGGTATCCCGGAGGGACCTACGTAAGAGGGTGAGAGATGCATAGTCAGTGGTCACAACTGTGGCAGTGCTACAGGGTGGGTGCAGTATTACAATACATCAACAGTACATTTCCACAATATTACCACATATGGACATCTGTTTATCACTACTATGCAGCAGCAAAATATATCTATGACATGTCAGATATGCATGATCTACCTGTACCGATCCGGATGTATATGCAACAGTGGTCTACAGATGTGCCCTGTGGCCTTACCTGCATGCTCATCGGCCGATGTGTGGGTGGCATCCACCTCCACAAAGGTATCTGGTGGTTGGTGTGTGTCCAGACAGGCAGGTGCCATGAGGCTGGCCAAGAGTTCCTCCACACATGTAAGGGGGGATGGATGGCATGGCCCCCTAAGGTGAGATGATCCTCCCGAACTGCAGCAGCAGGCCGAAGGGCATTGCGAAGCAGGTCAGAACAATGATGCCGGACCTGCTCCGAACTGCGGTTGTGCAGTCTGACATTACTGACCCTCTGGACTAGGTCACACCACAGGGTGGTCCACTCCTGTTGATCATGGGAAGCCCGGCCAAACAGGACAGGGTAGTGCTGGATTAAATAGGTTAGCACTACTTCATTTTCAGCAGCTGAATAACATGGTAGTCGTGCATGTAACATCTTGCCTGAAAGACAAAGATGGAAACATTTCTGAGCAACTCATACAGCAAGGTTATTACAGTTCTTAATACATATCTCTGTCACCCCCCCCACCATATCAACGATAACAAACTGTACACACAACTCATTAGGTATGGCTACAGCTTACCTACTTGTGGGACAGATATTGTATTGTACCACACTTTGTGCTATGTGTCTGTAGCCATGTTCCCTGTGTGGACACTATCATTGCTGGCCTGTTACAGACTATTCACCTGCGTACAATTGTCAGGGCCACCATGGCTCCATATATGCCTGTGGTATGGCTGCTTTGTGATTGCTGCACATTTTTTTTTATTTTAATATTCTTATACATATGTTCTAGCAGCAGCTTTTATATGTTTTTTTTGTATAGTTTTAGATATGTTTGAATGGGTTTTTTCAGATGAAACTATGAATGATTCATGCAGCATTTGCGATGAAATAGTGATTTAAGTAATGCCACAATTGTTAATTGGTTGTTTAATTAATTCAATTAATCATCATAGCAACTAATTTATTATTGATTGATTGAGCATGTGATTTTATATATATATATTGCAGCAGAAATGCTTGTAGTTAAACCTGATGAAGCATGTATTATAACACGTGAAAGCGCTTGTTATTTTTACAACGTCATATTAAAGCATTTTATCTTTCGTGGTGGTCCTGTTCCAGTGTTTTTTCAGATTCTACTTGGCTTCTTTTTTGTGGAAACGGACCTTCAGTGGGTAGTATTTTTCCTGTTTTTTGGACTTACTTGTTTGCCTGGTTATTACTACCCACACACCATGGAAAATCTTGAGTTGGAGCTTGATTACAATCCAGAAGGTAGCAGTACGACATGTAGATAGAATGAGGTTTTACCATCACAGACTAACCCATTATTAAGTATGGAATTACATCATCCGTTTTCACCAGTTGCCGCAGGAACAACAGATAATGTTCATGAATTTAACAACAGAATGAGAGACTTGGAGAATGATCTATACAAATTACAGAGACTGACTTGGCAATGGAAGCACTTGGAAGCTTGTCTCCACTTCCATATAGTTCCCAGAGGGATGCGCGTCCTCTGCATGCCTACCTATGGAGACAGTCAGCCTGATTTGTTAAAAAAGTGGCAACAGCTGAATTTAGACTTAAGCTATCAATATATGAAACTTATAATCGAGCATTTTTCCCCTACTGAGACTGAATTGCTCAAAAAAGTAGAAGCCCTGAATTCTGATACACGGCTTCAATATAAAGGGGAGTTTTTTGATAGTAGAATGGACAGTATGTATTCACAAATCATGACATAGTGATAAGCTACGACAAATTAAACACAAAAAGTTAGAGAGAGACTATAAAGATTTTACTACCGGCCAAGTCTTCGTTTGGCCAAGATTTAGCCATACAAATGATGCTCATAGCTTGTGAATATGTCTAATACTAATGAACAACATAGTAATGATTCTGTCCCTTTAAGAAATGAGGGAATAGAAACTGTTGCAAATAGCGGCGACATTGGATTAGCTGTGATGTCATCAAATAGGAGTGGTGTAAGCACAATCACCCAGGCTGCAGATACACCACCACCTAATCAGCAAGCCCTACTAAATACATCCTTACAGAATAACAATAATGGGGCGAGACCGAAAACAATTAATGGGACTCTTGACCATTTTTTACCACTTCCAATGAAATTCAAGGGGGCTTCACAAACGCGCTCCACCAGTCAGGGCCGAAGGAAAAGGAAGTTCTCTGGGAAAAATGTCGAGGTAAGACAGAGAAGCAGGAATTAAATGAACTGGTTTTCAATTTATCAGGCTATGAGCCAAGTGAATCAGACACAACTTTATTAAATAGAGGACTCTCTTTTATACCTTCGCAAGGTAGTGACCTCACAGAATTATTAATTGACTTACGGATGTTTGGAAGATTGGTTTCTTTGGAGTTAATGTTTTCCTGACAACAAAGTAACAGACAATAGTAATTGTGACTTTGTTTACAGACGCAAAAGCACTTTTATTCCTGTTATGCCTACAAATGTTGAATGTTTCATACAATTATGTGAAAGGGATTTATATGCTTATTTTTCAAATAGAACTAAGAAATGTCAGTATTTCAATCTAACTGTACAGGAGAAACAATCGTTGAATAATCTTATACGCAATATCAACCTAATGATAAAACCAGCTGACAAAGGGGGAGGGGTGGTATTACTGGATATGCATCAATACCAACTCCTAATGTTAGAATTATTGAATGTTAGTGATACTTATACTAAGATTGAGAAGGCTGATGTTGATGGAATCATCAAGAGAGTTCAGTATGAACTGTATGACCTCCTCATGTGAAGACAGATATCCTATGAGCTCTATTATTATTTTTATGTAGAATATCCAGTCATTTCTTACATAAAAGGTCTTCCCAAGATACACAAAGGAGTTATTCCTCCTCCATTAAGACCGATATTAGTGGGACAGGGTTGGCTGACTGAAAACATATCCCGTTACTTGGAGAGTAATTTAGGTCCGAAAGTCAGAAGCATACCAACCATTCTTATAGACACATATTAGCTATTGAATTACTTAGATCAGTTAACAACACAATTAGGACCTCTTCCATCAGTGATTTTAGTTACTTTGGATGTGAAAAATTTGTTCACTGCCATCCCTAATGATTATGGGTTGGAGGCATTAAGAGAACTGTTACACATTACGGAGAGATATACCAATGATAAACAAATGCTCATTTGTACTTTCATGGATTTGGTGCTCAATAATAATGTATTCATGTTCCAGGACATGTTATATTTGCAAGCATGGGGTGTCGCTATGGGCACCCCATGTGCGAACTCTTATGCCAATTTAATTATGTATCATTGGGAGGAAGAATATGTGTTTAATACTACATTTTTTCAGCATGTCTTATTATATCGTCATTTTGTGGATGATATACTAATAATTTGGGATGGAGACATGAGCTTGTTACATTATTTTGTTGTTTATTTGGGAACCACTATTACTTTCCTGAAATTTACTATGGAAACTTCTTTACAGGAGATACATTTTTTAGATATGACCATTTTCAAAAATGAGACAGGAAGTTTATCTACTTCTCCATATAGAAAGACATGCTGGAGAAATGCTTTGCTGCACTTTGATGGCATGCATCCGCGCTTCACATTTCCCAATATTGTGAAGAGTCAATACTACAGAATTAACAATATTTGTAAGGACTTGACTGAAAGGTCTATACAACTTAAGTTTTTAGATGAACTTCTAATTGAAAGGGGTTATACACATGGAGTTATTGATGGTATAAGGAGAAATACAGGTAACATTTCTGAGGATAGTAATCATAGTGATACCAAACTTTACAAGAATAGTAGCATTTGGCATGTCCACAGAAATCAAAGGCAATTTGCGTCCCAACGAGACCGCTTACCCATCACAATTAGATACACCAATGATAATAGAAGCATCACAGATATTATTAAAAGAAATTGGAATGTTTTAATGGTTGACCAACGGCTGTCAAACTTATTAGGGAATACACCCAGATTTACATATAGAAATAGCAAAAATCTGAAAAGGTTATTATGTATAGATAGATATGATGGAGGCCTAAACATAGACACTAGGAACCCAAATAATGGCACATATCCTTGTACCAGATGTAATATGCGCAGATATGTTACTAAAAAACAGGACTTCAAACATCCTAGTATGGATTATTTTTTCTCACCTAGGTTTTATGCTTCATGCAATAGTTCTAATTTGATTTACTTAGCTACCTGCATAAAATGCTCAGCGTTTTATGTAGGTATGACTTCGGGAAAGTTGAAAGATAGAGTATATGGTCACATTTATGACCTAAGGAAAGCAATTTCTACGAATGCATTGGCCAAGCATGTCATTACTTATCCTGAACATGGTTTTGAATTCAGAGTTTTACAAATAGTCAGATCTAATAGATGAGGGGGCGATAGGCTGAACCATCTTGAATCCATTGAATTAAATTGCATTTTTAGGCTGAGAGGCAATATTGAGCCAGGGATCAATCAATATGTCAGAATTAGATCGATCTTGGCTACACGTAGATAGATAGGTTTTATATGTTTTTGATTCAGTGACTAGATAATCTTTATCACATTTTTAGTTCAGATTTTTATTTTAATATTCTTATACATATGTTCTAGCAGCAGCTTTTATATGTTTTTTTGTATAGTTTTAGATATGTTTGAATGGGTTTTTTTCAGATGAAACTATGAATGATTCATACAGCATTTGTGATGAAATAGTGATTTAAGTAATGCCACAATTGTTAATTGGTTGTTTAATTAATTCAATTAATCATCATAGCAACTAATTTATTATTGATTGATTGAGCATGTGATTTTATATATATATATTGCAACAGAAATGCTTGTAGTTAAACCTGATGAAGCATGTATTATAACACGTGAAAGTGCTTGCTATTTTTACAATGTCATATTTTATCTTTTGTGGTGGTCCTGTTCCAGTGTTTTTTCAGATTCTACTTGGCTTCTTATTTGTGGAAACGGACCTTCAGTGGGTAGTATTTTTCCTGTTTTTTTGGGCTCCATATATGCCTGTGGTATGGCTGCTTTGTGATTGCTGCACATCTGACATTCTGTGTTATTGGGGATATCTATGCATGCTGTTGGACATGTTCCGTGATTGTGTAGACTATTACTATCAACATATGTTCTATAACAGTGACACAATAGTATGTATATGTACTATTGCCCAGCAGAACCACCTTTCCAAGCTCATCTGCCCATGTTACCTGGCCACATCACATGTGTGTCCCACCCTGGGACCTCCTCATGTACTGGCCCAGCATACCGTCAGGTGGAACCAATCCAGGGGATGTTGTCCCCCCCTGGGGGGCACACACAGACATGTTTCTGTCCCCTGAGGGCAGGTCCAGGGTCTATTCCATAACGGGTTCCACAGACACATGTGGGATGTGCTACATCACTCTGAGGCACACAGTACACATTCACAGGGTCGATATGCTCCTCCTGCTCAGCCTCCAGGCCAGGCAAATTTAGGACATGGACTGCTGTTGTGAATAGCATTAGGTGGGACACACAGACCACACACACCATCCAGGGTGTTTACCCACCACGTGTCACATACCACCTATGTAGACTGTCCTCTATATCTACCAACCCTGATGATCTCCACAACTATACCTGCCATACTTCCCCATAGTCCCATTCCATACTTCATAGACAAGGGCAATGTGGTCCAAACAAGGGGGTTCACATGTGACATACCCATCCATGTTGCACACACTGACAGCTGTAGATATCTGTGTGTATTGCTATGTGTGCTGTTTCCTCACACATAGCATGCAGCACTGAGGTAGTAATGTAGGGGACATATATTTACATACATATATGTTTGTGTGTCTGTTTGTATGTAGATATGTACATATAGGTATATATCTATATATGTGTAGATATATGTGATATATATATATATATGCACTCATATATATGTCTACACATGGGTATCTGTATATTTGTGGACATTCATGAAGATATATATATATATATATATATATATATATATATATATATATATATATATATATATAGATAGATATAGATATATATGTGTGTGTATATATTATATATATGTATATATGTACACATATGCATACCTATATGTGGGGTACATTCAGACATCAGGTCCACAATCTCACAACACCTTCCTGCACAGCTGCACTGTTCTGCCTTGCTACAACACAGACATGTGCCACATATGGACACAGCCTGACATTAGGGGGGTAAATGTAGGGTCAGATTGCAGGTAATCACATTACACACCTATGGCATTCCTGCATGCTACAATACAGATTAACTTGAGTATCCTGCAAGGGGTGGGCTGTGGATCCCACGTGTTCATCATAATGGCATTACTTCCACCACCAGCTATTGGCCACGTAACATACATACTTCCCATTAAACAATACACACTATGATGGCTTACATCTTATCAATCAGTGCTGCTCTGCACGGTTGAGGGGTATAGCCCACTACCCACAGGGACAGAGTCTATTGTCCTTAGCAATTGTTCAGCTGAGCAACAGCTGAAGGCACATATAAAGCATTCCACATCATCTTTCTCATTATTGTGGACCAAGTACTACTGTTAATTACATACATATATACTTCACATACCTGTTCTGGGACTGCAGACTCTTCTAGAGTGTTTGGTATTTCTTTTTTTTTTTTTTCTTATATTCTTTCTCTCCCTCTCTCTCTCCCTCGATGCACATGATCAGGTGATGGCCTCTGCACCAATCAGTGTCCTCCCATTGCTACCTGCATGCAGCATGCTGTGTAGTACTTCCAATTACCACTGTTATGGCAACCAGCTACTATAAATCCCGACATCATGTGGGTGTGGTTCCTTTACCTTTCCTGTATGATGGTTATCTTTCCTGTGTGTGGGCATCAGTGTTACAGACAGCAGGTGGCAATACTTCTTACAGGAGAACCTGCACACTCAGGCCAGCTACATATTTGTGGGAGGTTCCAGAACTACAGACATAGTGTGAGTAAAGCTGTATGCATTGTATAGCACTGGTGTTATAGGGTTTATGTGTACATACTAGTTTAACTTGGAATGCAGTCTCTCTGCATAGTTCTCAACTGTGGGCCTATCCTCTTGATGGCCAGAGGTGTGCCTATTATGTTTTGTCTGTCCACCACACATGTCTTGTGTCAGATATATCACTGGCAGTGTGTGTGTTGAGTGCTATCAGTACATGGCTACATCCATTTCTGTTTCTAACTTCATATTCCTGACTAAGGGTATGTTGCAGACTATCCTGTAAATACCAACCATTTTGCTTAGTGTATGGCAACAGTTTTACACATATGGGCCTGTGTTCCAGCCTCTGTCCTCCACCTACTTACCAGGCTTTGCACATATGACATGCTGTCAGGGGTTGTTCTGAAGTGGGCTGTGAGTATGTCATGCTGCCATTCCTGCCATCAGTCCACTGCTGGTGTGTCCCCAGCACATACTGTGAGGTTGGGGCCATATATGTGTGGGGTTCATCTACACAATACATGTGTGCCCTTATGAATTCCAGAGGCCAGTGTATGTAACAGTTGTATATGGCCCTGTATTATTGAGTCTGGGGGGTGGGGGAAGCACCATAACTAACCTAGACTGCTACAACATGTGGGGGTATTAGGGGTAAACTGCCTTAAGGTATCTGGTAATACATTACCATACAATCCACCTTGGGTAAATGTGAGCCTACTGCCTCCTGCCATACAGACTGTTCTGTTTGTCAGTGTGATTATGACAGTGTCAGTTATGCCTTGTTATGTAACAGTTACATCCCATTGTGTCAATGGAGGTACCCCCTAACCGCATATATATATAAATTGCTGTATATATATATATATATATATATATATATATATATATATATATATATATATATATATATATATATATATAGACATATACATCTATAGATGTATGCATATGTATGTATATATGTTTATATATATATATATATATATATATATATATATATATATAGTTCTATATATATCTATATCTACATATATACATATGTTATATCTATTTAGATATTAATATATATGCACACAAACACACCTACATGTTGACATACATTCCCTGTACTGTTGAATGACTGGGCTCAATGATATGTTTGTGAAAACATTAGGTTTATGTATATCTGACATGGCTTAGTGGTAAATCACTTTGGCTATGGTGTGCAGGGTCCTGGGCTCAAGCCTTGCAGAGGTTGCTTATTTTGTTTCAGGGCAGAACACGGTTCATTGGATACAGAGTGAATCAGGCCCTTTTAAGCAGTTGTAAGTGGGTTTGTGTAGGTTTGCGCTGAGGTAAGCAATGCAAACATCTGGTTACAGTTTGTTATACTCAGTTAGCTTTTCACTTGCTTAACCTGTGTAGGCATTGCTTACCCCCATGCAAACAGGCTTAAACCCACTTACTGCTGCTTGAAAGTGCTTACTCCCGCTTACCCTCGCTCTAATTTCTTTAAAAGAAAAGAAAAAAGGGTTGATAGGAAAGTGGTGAAAATGGGGCACAAAGAGGGAAAGACAGTGTGGAAAATAGCTAGGGATGTGCAGGATGGGTGTAGGGAAGGTCCATAACTGCCCATTTCTTCTACAACAGCAGCTGCGCATATACACTGAATTTGGAGGTAGATTCGGACACTCAAACCCCTGTGAGAGGGGTGAGGACAACAATAATATGCTGTGATGCCAATTAGACCATATTACATGTGTCCAGTGGGCACATGTGCGAAATGGACAGCTATGTATGGGGCGAGATTTGTTTTTGGGAACAGATTGCCTTTTTTTTTTTTCAGGTGAGAGTAGGATGTTGGGGAAGGATAGTAGGTATGTTTGGGGAGGTAGGTTGGGTAGGTTAACAGACAAGACAAACAAGATGCATACAGGGGCAGTATATGACATGTGGGGGGTAGACACCTTGATGGAGAGGGGTGTTGGGAAATCGGAAGTCCATGAGCCCCCTACTGGAAACAGTGGGACTGAGGTCCACACCCATGGGAAGTCACCACTGCACCTTCACAGACCTGAAGGTGGTTGTGCTGGGGGCTGAGTTGCAGAGCCAGGCTGACCCTCTAGTTGTGACACATGGCTCTCTAGCTGGCGTAGCAGATCTCCAACCTCCCTGCGGAGCTCGCTGCACACCACAACCCGGACCTGGCGACAGGTGACAGGTTCCTGTCTGTGCCCGCTCCCAGGGGGGTGAGCCCCATCTCCTGAGGTGGTTACATCTGAAGGTGGTGCAGGACCAACGGATGAGGAGGTCCCGGGTTAGGCCCCAGATGTGCTGGTACCTGGTGCCATGGCCAGCTGAGGTGGGGCAGGTGGGTCTGCTGGGATTGGCCTTCCCAAACCTGCTATGGTGTTTAAATGTTATCATCATATGTGGGTTAGTAATAGTCAACACATTCCAGGGTTAGGTATAACAGCATGCATAGATATTCCCAGTAACGGAAACACCAGATAAGGAACAGTTGCATAGCAAATGGAACACATGCAAATATGGGACTGCAATGGTAATAACAGCATGAAGGTACATTGATGGCACCATGCCACTAATGTTGGAAAATTTCAATATAGCACATGCATGGAAACAGACTTGAATAGTTATAAACCAATAGGACATAATCAGAACAGTGAAGTCATTACATACCAGTTTAGGTGGGTATGTAGTTTATATTTGGAGATATGGTGGGTGGAGAGAAAGATGTCAATTAACAACTAGTATATTCCTGTAGTCTACATTACTTTCCTAGTCAATGCTGTTATCTCTACCTTACAAGTATTACTACACTACCCTATAGTCTTAGTTTGGACAGTGATATGGCTGTCATCATCTTTATACATGAAAAAGAATTTATGTACTTACCATAACGTTCCATCTGAGTAGTTGTACTTAATTTGTCTTCAACCTGTGGGTTACAGATCCATATCGGATCCGAGCTGGCAACTTTGCTAGCATCAGCTCTGAGCTCCAAATTCCTCCCCTTACCCATAATACATCTCCACTGCCTTCCATTCCCAGATCGAGTTTGCTGAACTTATACTGAGAGCCCGACCTGATAGATTTACTTGTGACCTATACTGCAGCCTGTAGGCTGATCATGTGCCAAGGTCCAGGGGGAAGGATGGAGAGACGGATGAAGACAAATGAAGTACAACTACTCAGATGGAATGTTATAGTGAGTACATAACTTCTTTATCCGAAGTAGTTTACTTCATTTGGTCTTCAACCTGTGGGACAAAGTCCCCAGCTACTAAACTCCTAGGAGGCCCTCATGAAAGGATATTCCGGAGCACCACGGAACCAAAGGATGCTCTCCTTCTGGAAGTCAAATCCAATTTGTAATGAGAAATAAATGTATGAGATGAGGACCAAGTAGCTGCAGAACAAATGTCATCCAAAGACACTGTAGACCAAAAGGCCGCAGATGTAGCCATGGATCTAAGGGAATGAGCTTTTACCTGACCTGGAGGATACATGCCTCTGTCCTTACAGACCTGCAGGATGCATGAATAAATCCATCTAGCTATAGTGACCTTGGAGATAGGTTTCCCCAAAAAGGATTTATGGAAGGAAACAAACAATTGATCAGATTTACGGAAATGTTTGTCCTGTGTAAGTAGAATCATAACTGTCTATGAACATACAACATATGGAGTTTGTATTCCATCCTGTTCATAAAAGTAGGAAAAAACACAGGCAAATTGATAGTCTGATTGATATTGACTGGTGATGCCACCTTAGGAAGAAAGGATGGATTGGTTTGAAGGGAAACTCTGTCTTTGTGAAAAATCATGTATGGAATTTTGATGGACAAGGCCTGTAATTCTAAAACCCTTCTGGCAGAGGTAATAGCCACCAGAAAAGTTGTTTTCCAAGATAAAAATTTTAGATCTGCAGTTGTGGCAGGCTCGAAAGGTGGAGCAACCAAAACTTGAAGAACCATAGTAAGGTCCCAAGGGGGAATAGAATCTTGGACCGGGGGGGGGGCATAACAAAAAGGTGCCTTTGATAAAGGCTTTACACAGTCTGGAAGAGGCTAAGGAGGCGGAATTCTCACCCACATGAAAATGAGAAATTGCAGCCAGCTGAACTTTGACAGTAAAAGAACTACATCCATGCTGGAAAACATCAGCTAGAAAATCAAGAATGGCGGAAATAGGAGCCGGGAAAGAGTCTAAAATTCTTTGAGAGGCCCAGAAAGACAAACATTTCCACTTGCTACGATAAACTTTCCTGGTTAAAGACTTATGAGCAGCTACCAGGAGCAGCCAAGTCGTGAGCTTTAGGTTGTCCATACTCAGATGGGGGACCCCCGAAGGGTGTGAAATTAAATCCTGAATGGGATTTAGGATCCAAGGTGGAGCAAGAAGCTGAGACCAAAAGAAGGGAAACCATACCTGGTGAGGCCAGAATGGGGCAGTGAGGATTGCTTTGCTCCCCAGTCAACGAGCTTTCTACAGAAACCTCTGAATGAGAGATACTGGCGAGTATGCATACAAGAGACTGAGAGGCCAAGCACGAACTACAGCATCTCTGGGGGGGCTCCCCCAGCAGGGGGTTCAGAGTGAAAACTTGTTACACTTCACATTGAAAGGAGATCCGAAGAGATCGCAGCAAGGTTGACCCCACTTGCTGAAGATCTGTTCTGCTACTGACAGACTCAGAGACCACTCATAAGGAATCAGAATGGTCTGACTTAGCCTGACCATCCCGGAATGTGCATTGCGATGAGAAAGTGACCAGTGGAGATCGCCCATTCGCACACTCTCCTGGCCTCGTGACAAAGGCGGCAAGATCTGATCCCTCCCTGTTTGTTGATATACCAGACCACTAACATGTTGTCTGACTGAATAACAATCATCTCTAGAGGAAGAAAGGAGTGAAGGGCCTGCAATGCTAGAAGGACTGCCCTCATCTCTAGGACATTTATATGCAAGCTGGTCTCTAGGGGGGACCACAGGCCTTGGACTGTCCTGTCCGAACAATGCCCCCCACCCGAGTTGGGAGGCATTCATGGTCACTGTGGTTTGAGCCTGGGCTGGAACAAAGGGTCGTCCATCCAAAATGTCCAGAGAGCTCATCCACCATATGTGGGATGACTGACACACTCGACTGAGTTGAATAGAATAAGTCAATGGCAGTCCCAACAGGGACCATTGAACCGCTAGAGTCCACTGTAGAATCCTCATGTGTAACTGAGCACATGGGAGAAGAGTTATGGTCATCACCATCGAGCCTAGGGCCTTCAACACTGAGTCCGCCGTTGGAAGATGAGAATGGTAGATCAGGGTGACATGCATCCTCAGGTTTTGAGCTCTCTCCGAGGTCAGGAATAATTTGAACTGAAGAGTATCTATCCTGGCACCAATGTAGTCTATTATCTGTACAGGATCTAGGAGAGATTTGGATGTGTTGATGTGATCCCCAAATGCAGAGCAAGTGTCAGGAAATAATCCGGGATTTGGGAAAGTGAGGAGCCAATTGTCCAGGTACAGATAGACCTGAATCCCCTGAAGCCTCGGGTGAACCACAATGACCACCATTACTTTGGTAAACACCCTGGGGGCTGTGGTAAGACCAAAGGGTAGGGCTCAAAATTGGTAATGATTGACTCCTAGCCAGACGTGGAGGAACCTCCTGGAGCTTCTGTGCATTTTTATGTGATAGTAAGCCTCCTGGAGGTCTAATGAGCATATCCAGTCACTCTCTTGCAGGTACGGGATGATAGACTATAATGTGACCATCTGGAACTTCTCTTTGGCAACTGACAGGTTTAGGGTAGAGATGTCCAGAATGGGTCTTAAGTCCCCCGTTTTCTTTGGCAGCACAAAGAACCTGGAATAGAAGCCCGATCCTGACTGATCTGGGGAGAAAGTTTCAAAGGCTCATTTTACTAGCAGCTTGGAAATTTCCTGTGCTGCTGCCTCCCTTTGCATGGGTGGTATGTCCGGGAGGTAACTGGGAGATACGGGGGAACCCAAGAAGGGGACAGAGTATCCTCTGGATATGATTTGAAGCACCCAGCAGTCCGTTATTATAGACTCCCATGCCGCTGGGTGCAAGGACAATCATCCCTCGGTTGCCTCCAGAGTAGAGCAGTCTGGCAACCCCTCAGGGTTGCTGCCCTGGTCTGTTTAAGAAAGGTTCTCGAAACCCAAAGTTCTGTGGACCCCCTCTGCCTCTGGGCCAGCATCCATTCTGTCCCTCTCTGCCTCTGGGGGAAGAAGAGCCTTTACTGTCCTGGGAATACTGAGACTTCCAGAACCACATCTTCTTTTGCCCTCTCTGTTTCCGAGATTGGACCTTTGAGGGTTAGAGAAGTGGATCCCGATGACAGACAGTGTCTTCCCATCCTTCTCACTGTGAACTAATGTCTTTTTGATCTACCGAAGAGTGTAGAGCCGTCATAAAGGACATTGGCAAATGACATCTTGAAGGGTTCAGTAAACTGACATAACCTGCGCCAGGCATTACGCCTCATGGACACGCTGGACCCAGCTGCCCTAGCCGCTTCTTTCTTAACATGAGAGAGGAGTCACATGGACATGTTAGATACCACTTTTAAAGTGGCCATCATCACGGAGAATGACACCTTGTCCTCCTGCAACATGGACTTGGGGGACTCCTCCAGCTCCTTTACTAGGTCGTGTTGGAGTCTAGTGACATGGCCTAAATAATTCAGTGCCCTGATTGAAAAGGTAGCTGAAGCATACACCTGCTTTCCTATGCAGTCCATCATCTGTGACTCTCAGTCACGAAGCTAGACCGAGGAATTCTCCTGGGCAAGTTCCTTCTTAGTGGCTGCTACTACCACCATGGCATCCACGGGGTAGCCCTTATTCCAAGATGGCCTCTCAATGGGATGGCTCAGGATTTTATCGGGTCGCTTTGGGATAGGCTCCATGGTGTCCAGTTCCTTCCATGCTCAAGAGGTGACCAAATCCACTAAAGGATCCATGGGAGGGGACACCAAGGAAGTAGACGGGCCTGTGCCGAAAGCCTCCAGGAACACAGACTCATCAGAAGAAGGTTTGCGGGCAGAGCAACCTCCCCGCTGGTGCAGGATCTCCATGATGTCTCCAATGGAGACATCCTTGGGAGGTGACCTTGGGGAACAATCTCCATCATCTAAATCCGTGTCCTCGATGAGGGACTCAGGGGAGTCCAAGTGCCAACTCTTGCACGTATGCTTGCGAGGCACATCTCCGGTGGGGCTCTTCAGGGGGCACTCACAAGCCATTTGTTCCTCGGGGGGAACTGTCTGGGACTCTTGGTGCACTGGCTGTCCATCTAGTAAGACAATGGGGAACATAGACAGAACTGAGGGAGTTTGGGAGGAGTCCGAATGGGTGGTCAGGGGTCTCAATCTAATGGAGAGAACCCTTTCTACTACATCAAATGCCGCAAGAGAGTGAGTCTCCTAAAAAAATAATAAGGAGGTCTGTCTCCCTGGGTCCAATGTGAGAATCGGAGCCAGGCCCGAGGTGGACAGAGCTCCGAGGAAGGGAACCTGGCCCAACAATGTCAGAGCTAATAAAAAGGGTTCCACTCTCTTGGATCCAACACCTAAGCTCTGGCTCTGAGAGAGGCTCGGATCTGAGCTGGTCAGATCCAAAATGCTCCAGGCAGCTGTCGGCATTGAGGAAGCAGGTACCATCGGCACCAACCCCCTGACCAAAGCCAACCTAGGATCCAAGAACTCTGAAACCGAAGGTTGGATCAGAGAAGGAAAAATGGGTTGAAAGAAAGGAAGTGAGCTCCCCCCTCCAGAGGGAGGGGGGCTGGCAAGACCCCAATCTGGATCTGTGTATGGATAAAGCGCCTCATCATCTTATCCAGATCCATATCTAACAAGGAACGGGTTGACCATGACGAGGCCATGGACACTGACCTGGTGAGTCAGGGCACCAAGGCCCAAGAGGCTGGATGCGTCTCCTCCGGCTTCAGGGAGAACCTCGGAGATCAGAGCCGAGGAGAGTCACGGGTCTGTGGAGTTTTACTTGGAAAAGTGAGGTTCGGGGACATCTTCCTCTTTTCCCTCATCTTACACTCTCTCTCCCTTTCTCTACCTCGCTTCTGCTCCACTACCACAGGCTTTGGTACAGGAGGTTGAGTCCCAGCCTGGGAGGGAGGAGAAGTCAGAGGAAGAGAGGAGGGAGAGGCGGCCACAGCAACCGCTGTGACCGAAGATGAGGAAAGAGAGTCTGAAAAAGGAAGCAGACCTTTGAGGGCAACTTGGCCTTCCTATCCTTTAGGGTGCGGCGGTTGAAGCTTGCACAAATACTACACTCCACGCTCAGGTGGGCCACACCCAAGCACAAAACACACAGAGTGTAGCCATCTGCTGGGGAGAGCTTATGGCCACACTCTGTGTAACACTTGAAAACAAGCTTTTCTGCCATCCTAAATATAGAAAGATAGCCTTTGAAAAAAGAACAGGCAAGATCTTTCTAAATAATAAACACACTCACCCACTCACTACATTCGCTACACTGAACACTGAGGGGGGGAAGCTACTACCTATACCACAAAACAAACTTCTCTAGCTACCTAAAAACCACTAACATTCGATGCACCAAGTGAGGGGAGGAGAAAAGGGACCTATACTAACACTACTCTGAAGAAAATAGAACATTTAACTACTCACAGAAAGTTTTAAACCCACTGCTGGTTGGAGCTCAGAAGACACGATGTGAAGCAAATCGCGGCAAAAGAAATCTGGGGATGGAAGGCAGTGGAGGTGTATTATGGATAAGGGGAGGAGTTTGGACCTCGGAACTGATGCTAGCAAAGCTGCCGGCTCATATCAGATCCAGATCCATAACCCACAGGTTGAAGACCAAATGAAGTAAACTGTGTGAAAATCAGTTGCATTCCCTATTTGCTGCCTAAACATCTGGGATCATCCCACAGACTTCCCAGGAGGACTGACAGCAGATATGGGCTCATATACTGGACATTCTGGTATTATCTGTACATTTGTGGGGTATGATTCTGTATGCAGCCTACTTTCACTCCCAGGATTCAGAACATGGCTGTGTCTGCTACAACTTAAACACTAGCCATCAGAGTTGTGTGTGCTATATAGATATTGCTGTATATCTCCTATCTGCTTTCTGTCTTATAATTCTCTTGTGGTTTTGCATTCTGACCTTGTATTACAACACTCTTATACAGGATTTCCTAGACAGTTATATTTTGCAGGACAGTGTGGGCAACAGTGATGAGTAATACCTTATTATTCAGAGCAACTGCATCAGTCACAATGCCATACAATACCAAAGTAAACAGTACCAGTATAGGGTATCATTCTTGTATTTCTGGGCACAGTTTTGGTATCTGACAGACCTGTGGGAGAAATGTCTGTTAGCACTACCTGAATGTTACCACACACAGTAACATATTCCATATTACTATTATGCACATACATCTCACTCTGTTACTGTACTCAGTCTGGCCACAGCTTGACAACATGGGGTATAAATGGGACATACGTGGCTTCTTACTCTCATAAGGTTTTAGGGAGTTGCTGGTGTGCTAGCTTTGTTCTCATAGATGTGTGTCAGTTGTATTTCCTGTTTGTTGCCTAAACATCTGAGATCATCCCACAGACTTCTCACGGGGGCAGAGGGACAGGCAGCAGATATAGGCCCATATACTGGACATTCTAGTCTTATCTGTACAGTTGTGAGGTATGATTCTGTATGCAGCCTACTTCCACTCCCAGGATTCAGACCATGGCTGTGTCTGCTACAACTTAAACACTGTCCATCAGAGTTGTGTGTGCTATATAGATATTGCTGCAGATCTCATATCTGCTTTCTGTCTTATAATTCTTCTGTGGTTTAGCATTCTGACCTTGCATTGCAACACTCTTATACAGGATTTCCTAGACAGTTATATTTTGTAGGACAGTGTGGCTGACAGTGATGAGTAATATCTTATTATTCAGAACAACTGCATCAGTTACAATGCCATACAATAACAAAGTAAGCAGTACCAGTACAGGGTATCATTCTTATATTTCTGGGCACAGTGTTGGTATCTGACAGACCTGTGGGAGAAATGCTTGTTAACACTACCTAAATGTTGCCACATGCAGTACCAGATTCCACATCACTTTTATGTACATACAGCTCACTCTGTTACATTCTCATGGATGTGTGTCAATCAGTTGTATTTCTTGTTTGCTGCCTATATGTCTGGGATCATCCCACTGATTTCCCAGGGGGACAGGTTGACAGGCAGCAGATACTGGCCACTTTACTGGACATTCTGGACATATCTGTACAGTTGTGGGGTATGATTCTGTATGCAGACTACTACCACTGCCAGGATTCGAACCATGGCTATGTGTGTGTGCTAAAAATAAGACAGTTCACATCTCAGTTGCATGTGCTATTCAGATTTTGTTGTCTGCCTTTTAACTGTTTTCTGTCTATGTGTCTATCAGTTGTACTAAATGGCCTCTGGGGATTATACCAGTCAAATACAGGCATTCCTACACATCCAATTTATGGTGCACAGTGTGGGTAACAGTGGTTAATGCAACAGTACTATTACATGATTGCAAATCTACATTACCATATGATACCAGAGTATACACATGCAGTCCAGCAGTTAGACCTTTATTATCAAACTATTATGCTTTTATTTACATACAAACTATGAGACTCTTCCTGACATATTCTCCGGTGTATGCAGTACTTGCCTTAAACAATACAGGTTTTATACAGGCAATCTCTCCAGGCGACGTCTGTGGGCCTCCTGGTTCGCAGCCCACTCACTTGCAGCTGTGGAGGACATACGAAGAATATTTAGCCATACTTATCCATGATTTACATGAGCTGGCAATGATTACACACATAGTGGAGTGATACATGCACACAGCTGGGACAGCCCCTGCCATTCTAGCCTCTTGGATCCACTGCTCCATGAGGTCCCTCTTACACAACTTCAGGTTGGCATGGGGATGCCTGACCTGCTCACCAGTTCGGGGTATGCCAGTGGCACTGTTGAGGTCATGGGCAAGATGGTCCTAGGCTTCCACCTTATACTGGGAACCATGGTACTGGCCCTGCAGCAGTCTCTGCTCATGGTCTTTGACAAAAAGTCCTGCCATTACTCTGGACTTCTGGATGCACCAGCACTATGCCAGACAGTGCACACCTTCTCCCCTTTCTGCCATTGTGCCTGCAAGGGGAATCTACAACCAGTTATGAGATGTATTCTCGCCTGTTGGGTTTAAGTAGGGCCGATTTCCCCACACTTTTCCGTGATTGGCCAGTTTTGTAAAGGCTAGGCTACGGGAAAACCTGTTTACCTAAGGTTGGCATTGTTTAAAGGGGTATACCACTGGGCACATTGAGTTAGCTGGCCTACACATTGCTTACACATCATAAGCTGGCCTGTGCAATGCTTAACATTGCTTACATTAGACTTTGCATTATATTTTCATTTTGGCATTGATTTCTTACTCATTACATCTTATATATATGCCTGGTATCCATGATTCATGTGTGCGTACACTGTATGGGGTCCTTGTGTATTATTGGGGACTTCAACACTTTATTACAATTACACCTCATATCTGGGCTTACTGCTGTACTCCACTTCACATATTTATGTTATGTAGTGGGTTATAGAACATATGACTGTATACTGATTCCTTTCACAGGTTCAGTTTGATTTTACTATAGTGAGGACTTGTTTGCTGATACTTATTGTTCTGTACTGCTATGATGACTTGGTGGTTAACTACTGTGACTATAGTGTATAAGGTCCTGGGTTCAAGGGCTGCAAGGCTGTTTATTTTGTTGCTGAGCAGAACAAGGGCCATTGGATACAGAGTGAGCAAGGCACTTTTGAGCAGCTCTAAGTGGGTTTGCGCGGGTTTGCACGAGGGTAAGTAATGCTAACCTCCAGTTAAATATGCTTGCAGAGAGTCAGCTTCAATATTGCTTAACCTGTGTGCGCATTGCTCACCCCCATGCAAACAGGATTAAACTCACTTACTAGTGCTTAAATATGCTTACTACTGCTTATTGGTGCTTACACTTGCTTACTAGTGCTTAATCCTGCTTACAATTGCACTGATTTAGACAGTAATATCTAATGGTTCTTAGGAAGGTAGGGGATTTGGAAGCTGTATGAAGTTGTCATTCATTACACATTTTACCTTCCATTTGTATCCATGATTCCTGTGTACATATACTGTATGAGGCACATGTGCATATCTGTGGACTTTGCAATGTTATGACACTGACGCCTCACATGTGCATTTAATGCAGTATTCCAGTTCACAAATATATGTTATTTAGTAGGTTATGCAACTAAAATATTGGTCATAACATGATTTGCCATGGAAAATGGAATGTGCTGCAGTGGGACTCAAACCCGGAATGCCTGCTCGTAAGGAGAATGCTCTGCCCACTACACTATTGCTATACTGCTTCATTTGCATATATCTTCCTTGTTATCCTTTGCAGCCATTTAAGCTGCATTAACCGTAACTAAGCGATGTCCACACTCCCGCACCTATGGTTAGCTTTAATCGGATTCATAATAAAAAAAAGAATAGGTTTGTTTATTTGATTTGTATTTACTACTGCTGTTGTACATGTGGGGGAATATTGTTGAGGATATGCAGACACCTATGAGTGGTCTCGCTCATTCCTTTGGCCTTTCTGCTATTCTTCATTGCAGGGGCATGTATATTCTTTGAGTTCTCAGACACACCCCCTGCACTCTTACACGCTCAGTGTAAGATTAAGAGCTCAGGCAGCATGCCTTCATTAATATACATGGCGCGCTGCCATCCTGCTCCTAAATGGCCACTTCCGTGCAGGACTAAGCTAGTCCTGCATGGAGAAATAGTAAATCCGGGGGACTATCATTGTACTGTTTAACAACTAGTTATGTATACTGACCTGTTCCAGAAAATAATAAAATATGTAATACATGTCATTATTTAAATTGTTAAGCAATACAAAAAGTAGAACACATGCAAAAAAGTAACAGAGGTCATCATACAATGACATTTTTTAAAAAAGTACTATTGAACAATAAAAATATACCATATTTGATTGTGATAGTGCAGACTTAATCATAACTAGCTTTATCTGGTCATTCAGACGTTTATGACCAGATAACATCAGTAGCAAGTAAACTTGCAATACCACATAAGCATGATAAATTGCTAACATAATGCAGTGGTCGGTAAATATTTTCCATGATACTGTGTTGCAAAAATTAGTGACATGACACAAAGCTTGTGGCTTTAAGCCTTACATTTTAGAAGATATAGTCACCTTGTTTTTTAAACATTTCTCGGTGTTCTGACATACATGATGACTAATGCTAAGTAAGAGAAACACGTAGCTCTAGCTAAGGACTTTCCATATGATACATTTTCCAAATGCCGGCAATGGGCCACATATTTCAAGTCAGAGCTGAGAAACACTGTGTACATTTTAAAAAGATAGAGACGTAATCAAATCCAATCTGTTCATCATTGACAATTTCTTATGTCGAACTGGAACAAACATTGAAAGATAGATACTTTATCAACCTATGCAAATATTTTCCAGTATTTCATCAGTTGACAGCTTCTAGACAAATTCTACATTGCTGTGGCCTACCAGAGATTTATTTTATTTTAGTATACACTGAAATGGCTGTACTCTACTAATAAATCGTATAGATGACTAAGAAAAACTTTCTTTTTAAATTTTTTATAACTCATAGTTAATCATCAAAACATTACTGCAGTAAAGCCACATAGTTTAATTACTTCTGTTTGTTTCTGT
>NC_056739.1:1299107665-1299225165 GCF_019279795.1 Protopterus annectens
TGTGGGAATTGCCGGTGGTTTGTAAGGAATGGCAAAAGCTGAAAGTGGATGCATTTTTCAAGAAGTTTGGAGATTGAGGAGAAGATGGCTATGGGGTGGAAATTAGAGACGTTGCAGTTTTTGCCACCCTTGTGAAGTGGGAGAATATATGCAGTGCGCCATAGTTTGAGTACATAGGATTCAAGTAGGGAACTATTGATCAGGATGCTGATAGGGAGAGCAATGCCCTCTGAGGCTATTTTTAAGAAGGAGTAAAGAATGTTATCGGGGGTGTTTGAGCAAGGCTTTAGTTTAGTGAGTAGTTTCTTTACTAGGTAGGTGGAGATGGGTTTGAGTTCGAGTGTAGTGGGGGAGTGGATGATGAGGAAGATTGGGTGGGATGAGGTAGAGGGTTATTGTTGGAAAATGTCTTGGTTAGCTCAGCAATAGAAGTGGTAAAGAAGGTGTTGAATAGTGAAGCAATTTCAAGGTTGGATTTGTTGCTGTTGGGACAAGGTTTGTTTTTGGTACCTGGCCTAAGGAGTGAATTAATTGAGTTCCAACAGTGTTTGGGGTTTTTTGTATGATTTGCTTGTAATTTGATGTAGTAAGACTTTTTATCTTTAAGAGGTTGTTTTTGGCTAGGTTTCTCGGCTGTGTATATTTTAGTAAGATTTCTGGCTGTTTATGTTGGAGGTATACTTTCCAGGTTTTATCTCTTTGTAGCATGATCTTTTTGTTGTCTTTGGTAAGCCATTGGGTGGTTTTCATTCTTACTCTTTTTGTTCTTATTGGAGCAAGGGAGTTAAGGACCATTAAGAATGTTTTGTTGAAAAAGTCAACAGCAGCATCTAATGGAAGAGTTTTAGGGGGTTCCAGTTAGTTTGTTTAAGGGGCCCAGTAAAGGTAGTAGGATTCAATTTAGAAAGGTTGCAAGTATGAATGAACTGGTGGGAGTGTGGGGAAGTGAGGGTAGTTCGATGGGTGAAGGCTGGGAGGTGGTCTCCTAATGGGTCAGGAATGACACCTGATTGTATAATTTTATTTAGATGAGATACCAGGATCCAGTCTAGTATGCAGCCAGGTGGGTTGGTTTTGTTTGGCCTAGTAAATTAGTTAGTAAGTTGAGTGTAGGTGTATAGATTGATTGCAATGGTAGGATTGGGGTTATTGATTTTGTTCCAGTCTATATTTACATCTCCCAATATGTAGGTTTCTAGCTTAATGTTACTGGCCCAGGAGAGGATGTCTTTCAGGGTATTAGTGTTGTTGCCAGGAGGAATATAGAGGGAAATGAAGCAGATGTTTTTAAGGTTGTTTATTTTTAGAAAGCCAATTACAAGTTCAGCATTGTTGAAAGAAGGGATGGGATTAGAATATGGAATGAAGGTTAATTAGTTGGAGTAGATTAATGCTACACCACCACCTCCTCTCCTAGATAGGCAGTCAGAACAAAGACATTGAAATCCAGGGGGAAGGAATTCAGAGTCAGTTATATGAGGCTTTAGCCAGGTTTCAGAGATGGCTACAACATTTGGTGAGTTGTGGTTGAGCCAGGCATGGAAGTGGGTTAATTTATTTTTGAGGCTTTGGGCATTGATGGTGAGGAATTTGAGGTATTTACTGGTGGATTTATTATTGGTGTTAGGGGGGTTTGTTGGGAAGACGTTAGGTCCAGGATTAGGATGAATGTCACCGGATAAGCAAAGGTAATTGAGAAAAGGAGTAAATATTTTTGGTTTGTGCTTAGATAGAAGTGCCTGGTAGAGAGTGGGTTTAGGTTTGTAGTATTTTGTAGTGATTGGGAAAAGTTTTACTTTTAAGAGGAGGAAAGGGTGAGAGGGAACTAAGGAGGCAGAGATGTTGTGGAAGTGTGTTATAAGGGGGAGGTGGGAAGGAAGTGGTGGTGGGAGTAGATGGAAGTTGGTATAGGAGGTGGCATGGTATAGAGGTAATAGAAGAAAAACAAGGAAAGAAGTGGAAATGAGGGTTCTTGGAGTGAGAAAGAGCATGATAGGAGGAATCTATCAGATATCATAGAGAGGAGGGTGATGGGTATTAGGAGGGAGGGGGGTGTGGTACTGAGAGTTTGGTAAGCTACAGGAAGGGGTGGAGAGAAAGTGGCAGAGGAGGTCACGGGGAGGACTTTCAGGAGGAGAATACATGTAGAAGCAATGGGGTGGGATTTGGGGGTAGGGTAGGGGAGTGGAGTGAGCCCGCAGGGCAAACAGAGAGGGATAGAGTCACAGGACAAGAGAAACCATTTGAGAATGTTATTAGCCACAGCAGTTCAAGGTAGAGGTAAGTGTTGAACAATGAAAGACTGTAGGGAAAGATAGAATCACAGTTTATAAAAATATAAGGGGTGCTTTGCTCCTAGTTAGCTTACTGTAGGATGAGGGTGGTTATTAACAGGTTTTTATAGAGTGTGGAGTGGGATTTGGTAAAGTCCGTTAGTATACAAGCATGTAGAAATACTGTTGGGCATAAAGGAAGTTGATGTTATACAGGCTTTATGCTGGTAGGTGCTGCCACCTAGTGGGCAATAAGAAGAATAGCAGGCAGAAAAAAAAAGAAAAAAATGGGCAAGTTTCATATAGATTATACTAGATAGTAAATTGCTGTCATCTTGGCCTTGTTGGTACTGTTGTCAATCGACACCTTCCATTTTCATCTTTCCCTGCCGTGTGAGCACGCCCACATGGCACCTGAAATCCTCATTGCCACAGTTAAACTTGGATAAACCATTGAAGCTGTATGGGGGCATGGATGTGAAATAAAATAGACATCACTCGCTTCTTTACTCTGTGCACCAAGTTCCGAGGAATTATTTAAGCTAGAGGTGGAACCAGTACAGGCAAGCATTTCTTCTTTATTATTAATTGCAAGAGAAGATGTAACAATGTTAACTTCACTACATCCAGAATCAATTATCACAGTTTTACACATATTAAGGTTAGAATCAGGAGGATGTGAAGAGCTGTTTGTTTAGTAACATTGTGAGTCCATTCATTAACACCTCTAGTATGCCGAGGCCAATGGGCTGACTTGAAATCAAGAAAATCATGCTCAATCTTTCTTTGCTTCTTTTGTTTAAACCTGACCTCATACATCTGCATTTCATAGCATAAGCTATCTAGTTTAGAAATACAGAGGTCAGAAGTGTAGGTAGTTTTATGTAAAAGGGTGGCAACAGCAGTAGATAAATCCATTTCAATGGGTTTAAAAAAGTCAATAATAATCGCATATAACTAAAGCTTAGATATAAATTGAGAGCTTGCCACTGTTTCAACAACTCCGGAGATTGCGCACCATAAGTCGGGATCTTAAAGATGCGAAGGCCCCTTGGAACAATCCGGTGGTGTAGGCAATCCTCAAGGTGTAGTCTTGGTCAAATAAGTCACTTCACCTTATAAAATTTATTCTCCAAGTCTTTTAAATCAGAATAAAAAGATTCCATATTCGTATTAGCTTCATCAGCATTACGTGCATCTTCAAGTGAGTGTAAATTAAGGAGGGGGGGTTGCCATCAACAGTCATTAGTTTATTATAAAGATCAACACACCTCATCATACCAGGACCACTAGGTATATATTCCAATTCCACTTCTAAACCTTCCAACATGTGCTAAGAGGTGAGTAACAACTTCCAAAGGACAAAAAACAAAAAAAAAACAAATCTCTTGGCTAACAGGTAGCACCAACAAAAAAACTCAAAAGAGAAAGGCAAGGAATGCAGTACAAACCAACACAGCGGATAAAACAGAGTAGAAAACTTTAATATAAGTAAGCGCTTTCCAAGAACACTCAGCTTCATCAGACCATAAATCTAAACCAGAAATAAAACGTATATGCAAATAAAACAAACCTCCAATTAAAATGCAACCAATAAAAGTAAAGCATTAGTTATAATCAATGAGTTAAACTACGAGCCTTCAATATAGGTTTAAAGGAACAGATACATTCAGTGCTGGTTCTCTATGTGCCTGCAGTGCTATGATCCATCTCATTTCTGTCAATTCCACTTTATTATTGAATTCACCTAAGCACTTCTTGCAATAAATCTTTTGTAATGCCCTTTTTCTTTGAAAAGACGCCTTTGTTATAAATCAAGTAATACTGATGCACAGAAAAGGTTTCTGTCAGATAGATTTGGTACCTTTCCTTGTTATCATTGTAGAGCGTGCAGTTTTATTTCAAAAGAAAAATGTTTTATTCATCCAATAACTAATAAGGTATTTATTCCTAGGTTCTATACAGTTTGTGTCACTTTCAATTTGCTTTATCTTGATTTATCTTGCGACCTGCAATAAATGTGTTAGTTTTTACACTGGAAAAACTACACACTCTTTTAAGGAGCATATTTTAGAACATTTTGGTTTTATATGTAGGAGTGATGTTTCTAATGCACTTGCTAAGCATATTAATGAACACAAGGATCATAATTTTTCTTTTAGGGTATTGCAAGGCTATTAGGCTATACAAAGTAGTGGACAGGTGGTAGGGATGTCATGGGGTACATGTGGTAGGGACAGGGGAGTGAAGTTTTCAAAGAACCTGTCAGCTAATAAGTTATTTATGTCCAAAGACTCAGTATATGTAGTATCATTAACTACCAGTTCGGCTAAAATCTGGGCCTTTCCTTTTAGGATACAGACATAACTAAAGAATGCCTTATGGTTGTCCTTAAATGAGGAAGCTAATTTGGATTTGCAGTTTGCTTTTCAGAACTTCACAAGAAGTCTTATTTGCTTGTCTAAGCTAAGGTGGGAGTGTTTGCAGTTTAGATAGCAATTTCTTCCTCTTGTTGTAATGCCTGTTAATGGCAGTAGTCCATCAGGCAAGTTTGCTCTTCCTTGAGGAGCTTGTTTTGGTCGTATCAGGTACGGCCGAGTCAATGCAGTTATATAGGTGTTTGTATAAAGCATTTAAAGCATTGGTGTAGAACTCAGCATAGTTGCCAGTTCCATTTAGGGGGATGCAGTGAAGCTATTTATACCATCCCTTAAGAGGTTATAAAATGCTTTGGAGAAGTTTTTTAGTTTAGTTGCTGCTGGGGTGGGGGGGGGGGGCAGGTGTTATAGTTACATTGAATGAGACATATTTCTGGTCAGATTTCACTGGGGAAGACCTCGCAGTCGGGGTGCTACAGTAGTCCCCCATATTGATCCGGGGTATTGCAGTTAACAAAGTCGATGAACCTTTGGGCAAGTGAGGTAGAGCATGAGTAACTGACCTAGTCAATGGATGGGTAGTTAAAGTCACCAAAAAACAGGGATTTCAGATGTATATTCAGTCTCTTGGTTAAGCTCTACTTCTCAAGTTGCCCACCATTCAAATAAATGCAGCTATGATGCAGCTAATACCTCCTCCAGGGTTTCTGCTTTTGGTTCACTTATGAGGCATTATATTTGGCTGTATCATCAGGGTTAAAATTATGACATAAAGGCCAAACTTTTAGATGCTTCGCTGGATAACAAGTCTTTTTAGGAGTGCTGCTACTGACTTATTCAAGTCCATCCAGGATAATGGCAAGGCCTTGCAGGAGCTGAAACATATATTTGTTTCTCCTATACCCAATTTTCAGAGGAACTATCCTTCCAAGTCTGCTTTTGTTTTAGGCAAACTTGCTCCAGCCTCCTAAAGGTAAGAAGGGTTCTTGGTGTGTTCTGCCTGTTAAGTCTACTCAGACTTCTTTCAGGAAACCTTCTTTATAGGACAAACCTAGTTATTTTTGATGTTTGGCCTTCCCCTCCTCTTGGCCAGGTCACCTTGTCTCTCTGCCTCTCCCTGTCTCTTTCAAATTGTTATCAGATCACTCAGATTCTTGGGTTCTGTCCATTATCCATCAAGGATATTTCATGGTTTGGTAGTCCCTTCCTCCCTTTTCAGGCATTATTCAAACTCATCATGAAAAGCTTCTTCATTTCCCAGAGGTTCTATAATCTGTTTTGGTTCAGGGCTCCATTCAGTCCTTTCTTTCCATCCAGGTGGGGAGGGGTTTTACTCCAGAATGGTTTGGTTCCCCAAAAGGAGTTTACATGGAGACCAATTCTTGATTTTTCTCTACTCAACACCTTTTTCAAGATCCCATCTTTTCAGATGTTATCCCTTCCGATATTGTTTCTTCTGCTTCCTCAGGCTTTCTCATGTCTCTGGATCTCAAGGATACATACCTTTATATCCTCAGCCCCAAGGGTATTCATTAAATGGCTCACTATTTTTATTGCTTTTTGCAGGCTTTGAGGTGTACAGCTTTTTTCCATATGTTGAACTTTGCGTCATCAAGCTCCTTCTCCCACCAGTCTTCTACAGAATCTCCAGTTTACCACTTGTCTTTCACATAGTCTTGGGTTCACCATAAACCTCCAGAAATCATCTCTGACACCTTCCCTAGTTCATGTTTTCCTGGCAAGCAGGCATCATACAGATCCCACACTGGCAGCTCTTTCTCCCCTCAAGGCTGTGTCTCTGATGGCCTTTTTCCAACATCTTGCTCCTTTGTCCTCTGTCACAACCAGGGAATTTCTCAGGGTCCTGGGATTTATGGTTTCCACCTTTCCCATGCTCCATTTTGCCAAGCTCATTATAAGAAAACTTCAGTGGTACCTCAAATTGGTGTGCCTTCAACAAAGCCATCCCCCTGGAGTTCCATGTTCCTTTTCCTCCTTTTCTCAAGCTTGAGCTTCAGTGGTGCATTCATCAACCTTCTCTCAGTCCAGAGCTTCCTTATCAAGCTCCAGTTCTAACTCAGGAGCTTTTCATGGATGCCTCAAACAAGCAGATGGGTGCCTCTTATGGTGCCTAAAGGTCCAGAGCTACTGGCTTCCTCATCAGATGTCACACCATATCAACATAAATGAGATGAGGGCTCTTTTCCAGGCTCTGCAAGTTTTTGATTCCCTCTTTCATCCCAGGCCCCTCAAGGTTTTCACAGACAATAGAACAGTGATGTTGTATGTCAACAATCAAGAGCACATGAGGTCCTATCTTTTTTTGCAGACTAGCTCCTCGGGTCTGGGATCTAGCCACCCAGTACCAAGTGAATCTTCAGGTGGTTTACATTCTCAGAGCACAATCTTGTAGCAGACTCTTTGAGAAGGACCAGGACACAAGCTCATGAATGAATGCTTCACAGAGATGTGTTCCTGGACATCATCCATTGGTGTGGTATCCCTTAGGTTGGTCTTTTTCCCTCTCCTCTGTACAGACAACTTCTTCTATTCTGTTCCAGTGTGCCAAGTCCTCTGTTTGGAAAGTGGACACCCTGTCTTTTCTTTGGAAAGGGATGTTTCTACATGCTTTTCCTCCCTTCCTCTGTTGCCATGAGTTCAGCACAAGATTGGCCAAGACTCTCAAAAATTATTGCTGGTGACTTCCTTTTTGCCCAGACAGCATTGGTTCTTCCTTCTTTCTCATTTAGACAGGGGCAATCACCACAAGTTACTTCACTGGGTGGATCTTCTCAAACAAGACAATGGGTATCTTATCCATCCTAATCCTATAGACTCTTCAAATGATATTGTGGAAGACAGGATTTTGATCCCTTTCAGGCATCTCTTTTCTGAGGGACATGCTTCAGGTTCTGCAGGAGGCCATGCAACCCATTATCAGGAAATGATATATGTCCAAATGGAAAAGATTTTCTTTCTGGTGCCTCTCTCGCCATCTTCTATCAGTGGAGACCCCTCAAGTTCTCTCTTATTTGTGTGATTTGCTCAAAGAAGAGTTGGCATATTCTTCAATGAAATTTCACCTGTCAGCAATTACTACCTGTCTGTCTCATGTGGCCTCTTGGTTTGAGGTCAAACAATTCCTTAAAGATGTCCTTCATATCAGCCTCCCAGGAAGCCTATTCTGCCTTCCTGAGGCCTCAGTTTTGCACTTGAGAAATTGATCCAGGCTCCTTTTGAGCCTGCTTCTTAGCAACATTGTACTTGGAAGACTGTTCTGCTTTTGGCTGTTACTTCAGCCAAGAGAATATCTGAACTTTCGGGCTCTCATGTTCATTCCTCCTTTTTTAGTTTTTCATAGAGACAGGGTGTCTCTTTGCAATAGCCCTTCTTTTATGTCCAGGGAGGTCAATGAGTTGTCCACTATTTATTCTATTCAGCTTCCTTCCTTTTTTCCTTCTCTGCCCTCTGCCAGAGAGAAGGTTCTTCACATCTTGGATTTACATAGACAGCTCAGATATTATTTAGATATAACTAAAGTTATTCACAGATCTGAGCAGTGTTCTGTTTCTTTTCATCCCAAGACTTTGGGTTTGGCTGTTTCTAAGCAAACCATCTCTTTCTCGATTTCTAATGCCATTCCTTCTGTTATTCATTCCATGGCAAATATCACTCCTTGTCTATAAAGGCACATTCTACTAGTCCAATTGTTTCCTCTGGTGCTTTTTTCAAGGGTCTGGATACCATTTCTAACCGCGAGGCTGCTACTTATTCCTCTTTTCATACTTTCACTAAACATTACAAATTGAATGTTATTTCCAGGGCCAGAGCCGGTTTTGCCAGTTCTATTTTGTATAGCTTTGTGGAGGGTTTCTCTGTGCCTTCTTCCTTTCAGGCTTCCTCTTGAGCTCTTGTACTCTCCTATAGGTGAAGAATACTGCAACAGTGATATGGAATGGCACAGCACAGTTGTGTAAAAGCTTACCATAACAGTAAATGTCCTTCTCTTCACTGTTGCAGTATTCATTCCCTTCTTACTTCCCTCTCTGTCATGCCTCTTGCCCTGGGTTCTATTTCCCACCTGGCTGAGGGGGCACTTCTCCCTTCCACAATCTTTATTTTTCTTTCTGGATACACGTTCCTCCTTGTCCCTGAGAACATTCTGTTCTACCTGGGCTTTTTCAGGTCTGAGTGGCTGCATCATATGCCCCGTTTATGCTATACAACTTGCACGGGGAGCATATGTGTGACATATGGCACCTATAAGAACTGAAGACTTTGATATACTAGACTAGACGGATGTTGGGCTATCCTTGGCAGGAGATTCCTTAGGTGAAGAATACTGCAACAGTGAACATAAAGACATCTACTGTTATGCTAAGATTTTATAAAACTGTATTTTCCTCTAGAAGATATAAATACCATAAGCTCATTAGCCGTATAAGGAAGAAGAATTGTAAACTCAGTAATACAGTATTCTTGGCAGTACTGTGACTTTAAAATTTAAGAAAGAATCAATTTAAAAGTACACTTCTATGCCACAATGCATTAATAGCCATTTAAAAAATATCCAATGTTGTAAACACATCTAAACTTGAAAACAAGCTGGCAAAGATTTCTTCCATAAGCGAAAATGGAGTGCAGATTTGTTAAATATTGTATGTGTAAGATAATGGCAACACTGCATTATGTAAGTGTTGCTGTAAAAAATTAGCAGTGACAAGAGCTTGATAAAATAACAAAGTGCTGTTCTTTAAAACAAACTTTTGAAGCCCATTAATATACTCAGCCATTCTACTCTTTGATCATTTGCCATTGATGCAGTATTTTGACACTGCAATGTCTACGAATAATGTAGAATACTTCACTGCTAAACTGCACATTTATAAAAGTGGAAATGAGTGAGACCACACATTACCCATATAATGTAAAATGGACATTTTTTTAAGAAACTAGACAGTTTTCATTAATCTTGTTGCAGAAATGAATGAAACTTCAAAGATTCTGCTTTTTCGTTATTAAGGTAGGCTACCAAAGCTTTGCCTTTGACAGCCTAACCAGATGACATGTAAAGAGAGCTGTATAATCATAATGTTCAATTTACAATCACATCTGCTAAAATGGATCTATGATATTTACACAGAAAGCTCTGAAAATAGCAAAGATCATGGAAAAAGCACATTCAAATCATATTTCAGAGCAGATAAGAAAGTGGAGGCAGCAAGTAAGTAGATTTAGGGTAAAAGCAATGAGATACAGAGGTAAAGTAATAATATAGTTCATTGTTTTATATGATGTCCTGAAACACATAATAAGGTGCCATGTTTTCTATGCTTGTTCAACAGTATATTAATAGCTTTAAAATTAGATAGCTTGCAGCTGCTGACATACTACAACCTATCCATATTCTTACTGTCTCAAAGGGTTGAAAACCCCCCACTAAATACAGAAATGACTCACATCTAAAGAATACTAAGTCAAATATTTGCTATAACAGTACAATCTTTTCTTACTGGCAACTAGCCAAAGAATAGCATTCTTATAGTTTTCATAAAACATGGATAGTTCTTATTTTATAGAAGACATCAATAAACTTAGAAACTTTGTTTTACAAGAGTAAATATGCTGTAAGAAAGTACTCCACAAATCAGTAAGGAAATTAAGAACAAAACTGGACCACTGCAAACCTCAGATCAGGACATTATGCATATATTTATCTGAAATTATTTCTAAACTTGTCTGTAACTGATACAGTTTTAAACAATCCAAATTTTACACCATCAAACATATATCACAGTTAAAACTTTTCTGCAACAAAACTATAAGAAAAATGAAGGAGGAATATATTAAATACTATATCATTTTGTTTAGCTCAAAACCAAATAAAATAAATAAATAAATAAAATAAAAACATAGATTCCATAACTTCTAAATGACCCAGGTCATTTTTTTACTTCTATAAAATAATCATAATACTTCAAGAACACAGAAGCACTTCATATCACAATTGTATAGATCAAAGAATCTAATTTAATACCTCATACAGTAATCTATACTAACTATTTATAGATCAGAAGCAAATTTTATAGTTCCATTTCTATGAGCTATTAAACTTGTTTCAGGACTGTGTCTGAAAATAAATCTATTTTCTGTTTTTAAATGACTGCTAAGAGAATAAAGGTATTACTTTGATGAAACAACATTGTTATCTCTGCCTTGCAGTATTTTGAGTAATTTTCCATTGCTTCACTGATGAGGATGTGAAAGCTAATTTAGAGGAAATATGCAGTTCTGAAAGATGCACTGTCATAACATTTTCAAAGACCCTTGAAGATTTTTACTAAGTTGGTATTCAATTTTCACTTAAAGTGGCTCTTACTCACTCACCTGTAATATATCTGCATTGCACTAAAGGAAAAATGTTGTAATTTGAGAAACTTACACACCTGAAGACATACACATAGCAGTCCAGTTTCTAAATTGTTTGCCCTACTGAAGGTCAGAATGGTGGCAAGCCAAACTGAGTAAACAGACTTTCCTATTCCCAACATAACTCTGTAGTTCATCCTATGGGATCTTAAGGCACTTCCAGCTATGCTAAGAGATGTAACTATTTTACTGAGTCCTATGTCTGCTCTTGAGCTTCCTCCTAGTGGTCAACGCCTGCTTCACTGACCACGGACGCCACATAGGGGATTCTTCACTAGGTGCCACATTACCTCATCTAGCTTCTCCCTATCACAGATGTAGTAAATCTACTTTAAGATCTTGCCAGAATGCCAACTAAGAACTGCATTACTAGAGGTGAGCCCATCTTCCTTGTAAAGTGTCCTTAATTCAGCCATTTGTATTTGTGATGTCACCCATTGTTGTTTACATAAATTATGTAATCATTAAATTATTATCATGTTTATAAGGGAGAAAGAAGATACACAAGGTCCAGTGTATTCTCCACAGTAATGATAGTCTCATTATCACTGAAGTCTCACTTCACCATTTCAGTCCAGTACAAAGTCTGCAGTACTGCCACTGATGAGCCCATCTATTGGTTAATATTCTTACCCATTCAATTTCCTCATTGCTGAGGTACTTAAACACTTCAGCTTTTACTTGCAGAGAAAAATCTACTGTTTCCTTAAAGAGAATTACAACCTCTGATTTGGAGGTGCTGATTGTTATCCTAGCAACTTCGTACTCAGCAATGGACTACTGCACTGTACTCTGAAAGGTCACAGTCACTTAAGTATAAGATGAAATCCTTACACTTTCTAACTGTATGCTGTCCAAGCTCAGGTTGATTTTTAATATCACATCAACAAAAACATGAACAGGCATGAAGAGACAATATAAACCTTTAATGAATACATTTGATTGAATACTTAGGATGAGAATAAAACTCACACTCCTCAAATACAGCAACTACATAATATACAGTAGTGGTTGTCATACCATGTACAGTTGTAGAAATTCCCAAGCAATACTACATACCTTTCAACTATCCATATTGTTGCAGAATATCTATACTTTTAGTCTGTTCCTCATAAAATTTGCAGTTGTCTGGAATATCTTTGAGGATTGAAGTCACTAAATAATGACAAATGTTTGAGTTTCAGATTTCATATCCTCCTGAAAAATGCATGTTAATGCAAAGCCTGTTATTTCAGAAATGTTCTCAGTTTATAAGAGCAAAATGTAACCTTTTTTGAAGGGGCTCTTTGTAACCCCATTATTTGTGGTTTTATCCTGATTTCTTGTCCTTTGATGCTGAGAGTTATGTTAGGGTATGCTTTCTTCAGGTTCACAAAATATATGTAGCATTTAGACAGCACTGGTAAACTCAATCAAGCACTCCAATATCTATGCCAGGACATACAGCTGAACTACTTCACTATGATCCTGACAGAACTGGCCTTGCTTTCCTGAACTAGATGCTAGATGGCTGGATAAAGTCTACTTTTCAACACTCTAACAAAGGTTTGACCAGGGTGGCTGAATAACCTGATGCTACTAGAAATGGAACACCCCCCCCTTTTTTTGACAATGTATGCTTCCATTCTATATATAAATCAGTGGGCTCATTGGCTGATGCTTACACTAGGAACTACTGGCAACAGAGATTGGGGTGTCTGCGGTGATTTTTGTAAGGCTGTAGAATCATTAACTACTCACAGGAGATTAGCTTTGTAGCTCTGAACCTGGACTTGGAAGGTGGCGGTGACTGTCCTTTGAAATATCCTCCTCACCACTGATGCAGCCACATCTTAACACATTTCCTGCTCTATAACAGCAGCCATCTTCTCACAACAGTATGATCAAAATGCCATTGCACTGCGTACTCAGGATCCTAAAAGACATAGTCCATACAGACTCACAACTGTTAAGATTTGCAATAATGATTCACAATATTAATGCTGTCTTACAGTGACATGCTGATGAGTTGTAAAAGTAAAAAAATGCCAACACTGCATATAATAAAATGTATTCTGTTTGTGAAGTTCTTCAATTCATAAAGTGTACTGATGTTTGACAAGGTATATACAAAACATAAAATGCAGCACCACTGGTCTTCCTGTATTAAAAACAAAATGTAGTTTAGCAATACCTCACACTTTGGCATGGTTAATGCAGGATTTATCCACAATAATTGGGGTTTGATCACAAGTACAAATCTTAAGTGATCAATGAAAGCCAGATATAAGTAAATCTTGTCTTGCTGTTATCTGAATGTGTGTTATTGCATTATAAAATGGCATTATTTAGAAAAAGAAACGCATTACCTTTTTTAAATAATAACATTGTATGAATGAACCCTCTGCTATCTCTCCTACAGTCCACAGGACATGTATTGAGTGACAATAGGTAAGTGGTTTCCCACACAGCTGCCACCTAAAATCCCATCAAACCTTGCAAGAATTTTAACTTTTGCACCACCTTTCATAAGCATTTCAGCATATAATATCAGTTAATCAGACATTTATTTTAGAATTTTTCCTTTTTAAAAAGGTTTGGCGAGAACTCTTTCAACATACGGATGCTTTACTAATATCTCTTTGAAGATTCATGCAAATATATTCATGAAAAGTTTTGTACAAATCTTGACTAAATTCCTGAAATCATTTTCTAACTGCTTTTATAAAAGTGCTATTTAATGAATTCTTGTTGGGATAAGGAGGAATGTCTGTCCATACCAGCAGAAACAAGGTCTGTGAAAGAAAATTCGCTTTCTGAGAAGGTTCTGGCATCTTGAGGAAGTGTTACTTCTAAACAGAACAGTAGAGTTTGAAGTGCAACTATGGATGGACAATACCTAGAATGACATGCAAGTTGGCTATGTTAGCTGCCCAAATGAGGGAATGTAGGCAGATTGGATGATGTGACTTGTGAGCATCAAAAAGTGACAAGATATTATACAAGTAATGTAAACGGGATTGATAAGGCATAAATGGTATGTTTTGTACATATATTGTTACATTCCCACAGGCATTGTGAAACATGAGACCTAAAGGCCAAGTGCCTAACAAGTTTCATGGGAGATTGGCTGCATCTATATAATGCTGTACATTGCTCACTCTTTCATGCCCTACTGCATTTATAAAATGGGCATCTGATTTTTTATGTACAACAATGATTAAACTAATTAGTTTACGTAACAGAATATTTCTGTTCTCTCAATGCCTCAAGACTTCAGAAGAGAAAATAATCTAAAACTCTAACATATTTTTTTAAAAATACCCAGCGACTACATGGGCTTGCTTTCATATTAATTGCTGACTGAAAACTTAAAAGAAGCATCTAAACTACATACCATAACCAGAATTTCTAAATATATAGTATACTATCAATGTACATAAACATATTTTTGTAAACTTCGTTACCTTCTTAATTTTTCCTCCCACATTTTTCACCTCTACCATAACCAATTTTCCCGTGTGTGTGTGTGTGTGTGTGTGTGTGTGTGTGTGTGTGTGTGTGTGTGTGTGTGTGTATATATATATATATATATATATATATATATATATAAAAGCATTATTCTTCCTCATTCTTACAATCAAAAAAATCCTCTTCTAAAATTCCTTAATAATTCCCAAAATTGTTTATAACATGTATTAAGTAATGTTATACTCTATAAACTGTATATAGGTTGTATAGTTTTGTGCAACAAACACAACTCTCTTTGTGAATATGGTTGACTCTGTGTTTAGAATAGTGATGAAAGTGTTATTAAGTAAGGAGACTGCATCATCTAGTGGTATGGTTTTGAGAGGGCTCCAAAGTGGCTATGAAAGTTTCCTTGTTAATCTTAATATTTTGATTTTTTTAATGGTATTTCTTGGGATGAGGAGTATTATATCTGATGGCAAAGGATGGGAGGTTGTGATGATATGAGGTAGTGCTGTCTGTGCCATGGAGAGCAGGGCAGTGCATGTGAAACATATGCCAGCATATCTAACTGGAGTTTTGTAAATACTTTTATGTCATTTGACTATCACACTGATTTGTACAGATGTTTCTGTTAAAAATGTATTTGTAAAGTTGCTTGTGTTAAAAATGCATCAACAGTGTGTCCTACTGGACAGAAAAGAGTAATACATATATGTCAGACAGTATTATTATAACTGATTAAATGTTTACTTTTTAGCAGAAAATTCTGGAAGAGAAGAGGTTAATCTCAGTCCAGCTAATTTTTAAAAATAGGTTGAAATTTAAATGGGTTGGTTAAGGCCATAAAAATTTTCCCCAGGATTTAATAAAATCCATGTAGGCACCACCTAGAGCCTACATGGAATGTATCCATGTACATGGCCATACCACCCCCCCCGCCAGCATATTAATGATGGAGCACTGCCAAGAGAGAGCATAGGAACAGGGATATTGAATCCATGTAGGGATAAGTGTAAAGGCTACCTGTTGTTGTGGATGTGCACAGGGTGATGCTCTTTGTACTGTTCCCTGCTACTGTTGAAATGCTGTGAATTGTAAATGTGTAATATTTTATTTTAATTTTTTCCCCATCTTTTGTAGGTTTGCGCAGCGAGATATGGGAGCAAAGCAGTGCCAAATTCTGCTCACATATAAGCAGCTGACACCTGCCAGACATCTAAAAATAGAAACTGGATGTCATTAATTATCATAATCATGTACTTTTCTTATTTTAAGTGTTTTTGTTTTTTTTCTTTTCTTTTTTTTTTAAATTGCTGTTTTTGCTACACTGCACGGAGTGCCACAGAGCTAAGCAGCGCTCATTCATACATAGCTGACAGCTGCTAGATATCTAAAAATAGAAACCAGATGTAATTAATTATTTATGTCTGGGTCTATTTAAGCACATTTGTGCGGCATGCAGCAGTGCTTAGCAACACTAACAGGTAGCCCAGTAATATACGTGGAGGTATACTATTTTTCATAATATCCAAGTAGCTAAATGGGTAGAGATACAACCTAATGTTTAGTTGGTCATGGGTTCGAGTCCATAGCAGTGATAAGATGTCTGTAATTTAATTGTTTATATATGTTTAATTTTAAAAACGAATTTGTGAAATATGACACTGCTGCGCTGTGCTGAACACTGCTTAAACATGCTAACAGCTACTTTTGTTTGGACAGTGCTAAGCTTAGCTCAAACCTCAGTTGTGTGAGTTTTCGTACTGCTTAGCTGCACTTGGCTGGTCTGTGCGCTGCTAAGCAATGCAGCACTTTTTGCATGTTGTTCAGTGATGCGTAAGGGCAAGAAAACAGCCTATATTAGATGCAATAGAAAGGAATTCTGCAACAGTCTTTGGAGTCTGATCAGCTGGTGATATAGCAGGTGGTGCTGATGAAGGTGCTTGCTTTTGGGTGCAGAGATGGGGGTTGAGGAGTCCAGAGTCTTTGTTGGGCTTCTGGTAAAAGACTCAAGAATCCAGACTGTTGCTGAGTGGTTTCCAGGGCTTGAAGAGTAAGGTGGAGGCTAGGGACTGGTTGGCCAGGGAATTCATCAGTCTACTGGTATCCCCACACAGGTGAGATGAGTTGTCAACATTATGATGACCTGAAGAGGAGAAAGAGGGGAACCCTGGACACTTGGGTCCAAGAAGCCAGGGCTGGGAATGCCCCAGAAATATTTAAGTATGTTTTCCACTGTTTTGGAACCTGGCCAGTTTGCACCATGAGTGTGGTATGTATGGATTTATTATGCTAACTGTAGTGCAATAAGCAAGAAAGAGTAAAGCATTTACTACAATAAAGTATACACAATAAAAACTGTTGTGCAATAAATGGGCATGTAGAACTGAAGTGCAATAAATGGGCAATTAGTGCTGTAGTGCAATAAATTAACAGTAACTGTTTTTCAATAAACAATGCCAATAACAGTAAGCAAAATGGTGTACAGCAGGGTTTTATTGTCATAACCATTGCAGTAGAGCTGTATGCATCACTTGTCTATGGTAAAGTTGCTGCAGTCAAGTGTAACACTGTAATAGCTGTAGCATGCTAAACTAATGGCCTGCAAACTGCATTGTTTAACTCATACTACATTCCAAGGCTGTCTCCAGGCCAATATCAGTCACATAATGCTCTCTGTTCCTCCTACCTCAGGTGATAAAGGTATATGGATAAGGTACCCCACTCTATGGGCAGATATTGTGTGGACTTCACATACATGTATCAGCAATACCAATAAAGTGTTAATCAGCATTGTTGATTCCTACATAAAAGTGTTTTAATAAAAGCAGTATGGCTACATTCTATGCATATGTCCTCTGCAATACTCTGAACAAATGGATACCACAATAGATGACCTGCAAAAGGCAAACCACGAAGATTGTTGTAAAATTCCTTTTATTGCACAAAAATGATTAAGCGCTTTCGTTCACTAACAATATGAACTTCATCAGAACAATGAATAGTACACCCCACCTTCTTTTTATATCATTAAAAATCATGTGACTTACTAATCCAATTAACTAATTAAAGTCATATAAAACCTTAGCTAAAACATATTACAGCACATTTCAACTTTAAAATAGGTACAATAGAGCAACTTTCATTCAGCCCTGGATATAATGTTGCTCTAGGTCTAATTTGCCACCGTGTTTCTTTCACATTTAAATGATCCTCAGTTATTTTCACCTGTAAATCGTCTTGTATAGAATCCAACATATTAAACTTAAGGCTATGAGTATTATTCTTTTGTATATGCTTAAACAGTGCATCGGTGGATTTACCATTCCTTATATCCCTCATGTGGTCATACATTCAGTCTCTTAACCACCTGGTAGTCTTGCCTACATAAAAGCAGGGACATTGTTGACACATAGCTACATATACCAAATCTGAAGAATTGCAATTATAGTATGCCCTGCTTTTAAACGTATTATTTTGTTTTGTCACCTGGTCACCCACAATGACATATTGGCATTGCCTGCATGCTCCGCATTTATGGGTACTTAATTTATTGTTGAAATTCCTATAGGTGCTACTTGAAGCTCTCTCCAATAATTGCTTAAAGGTAGTATCTTTTTTATATACTACCTTAGGTATTGGACCTAATTTCTCCATTATTATAGGGTCAGAGTTTATAATCCACCAATTCTTGAATATAATATTCGTAATATCCCTAGCATCCATATTATACATTGCAACAAAAATGTTGCTAGACTACTCTGACTTCTCATCGATCTTTGTTGCCATGACTGTTCTATGAAGTAAAATAGGTCGAATTGTATGTGTTGGAGAATGTGCGCTTTCTATGAATGTTGGATTCGTACTTGGCATCAGCATAGCTTTTACAAATTTCTACATCTAAAGAAACTATCTTATATGCATCAACTGTTAAAAATGATGAAACCAACAAGAACTGGCAACCACACTCCAATTTAATAAATGAATTTAAGCACTTTTCGACTGATACAACGCAGCCTTCTTCAGAATACATTCAAAGTACTCCAGTTACATTTATATATTAGAAACAGCACAAAAAGGCACGAAAATAAAATAATTAACTAAACAAATAAATCAATTTATCCACTTAAAGTGCACTTATCACTAAATTCCAAAGTTAAAAGGAATAACAGTCCTATTCATAACTATTCTAAAAAACATTAATAAAACTTTATAAAGCAAATCTTACCAGTAGTTAAACCAGAATCATCTCTCTAGACTCTCATTTCAAAAGACTACTGATTGAAATTGCATCATTCAAACCAGGTATATTACCAACATCTAGCCTGATTTGCCATTTTAATTCTAATTCATATAATCTAAGTGCAAATGGGCCACCTCTAAAACTACGTGTAATACTGTCAATAACCAAGATGACAACATGTTTGGCTAGAGCGTTGTCCGCCTTCTTGTGGTTTATAGCATAAATATGTTCATATATTCTATCACGGAGTCTGCGCTCCGTCTTACCAATATAGAAGGCAGGACAACACATACACCTAGCCAAATACACTATTTCTTTAGAATTGCAGTTGAATCTGCACTGTAATCTATATTTAAAATCATTAATAGTAAATGAGTTAGTTATTTCTATATGCTTACACATATTACAGGCCTCACATTTTATCATTCCTGATGTCTTAACAACAGGCCTTGTATTATATGCTAGTAAATTTTTCAAATTTTTACCACGTTTAAAAACTATTTTTGGCCCTTGTCCGAGTTTATTCAGTAAATTCTGATTTGATCTGAACAAACCCCAATGCATCAACTGTGTGTGAAAAGGTAAAAAAGGAACTGTATTATTAATATAAGATATAAATTGTTCTAGCTCTATCATGGTTCCTTTCTAAAAAAAAAAAAAAAAAAAAAAAAATTGTCCATAAATATTATGTACATGCTACATTTTTCAAAATGTGGGCTATGCATTATATGCCTTTCCTCCCATTCAGCCATAAAATTATTTGCAAACATGGGAGCGCATGCCGCTCCAATAGCAACTCCAGTTCTTTGCCCTTCATGATACAACATCCATGAGGGTACTCATGGCTGAAACCTCACATTTATGCACATGCCTGTTTTTTCAAATTGTTCCTGAAACCAAAGGATTCCTGGACTATAAGGAATGACCGAAAACAAATCATGTAAGTTCAAAGTTGCAAAAATTGCTTCCTTATTAAATTGTTTTTGCCCAATAACTTCAAAAAATGCCAAGAATCTTTACATATCTGTTTAGTCTAACTAACAGTTATTGGGTGAAAAAGAATTTAATAAGGAAGCAATTTTTGCAACTTTGGAGGTACATGATTTGTTTTCGATCTTCCGTCATAGTACAGGAATCCTTTGGTTTGAGGAACAATTGAAAAAGAATAAGCATGTGCATAAATGTGAGGTTTTAGCCACGAGTACCCTCATGGATATTATTTTAAAGCATAATTTTTTGTACCATGAAGGGCAATTCTTTAGGCAAAGAACTGGAGTTGTCATGAGAGCGGCATGGACTCCCATGTTTGCAAATTATTTTATGGCTGAATGGGAGGAAAGGTATATAATGCCTAGCCCACATTTTGAAAAATGTAGCATGTACATACAATTTCTGGACTGGAATGGAACCGTGATAGAACTAGAACAATTTATATCTTATATTAATAGTACAGTTCCTTTTTTAGCCTTTTCACACACAGTTGATGCATATAAGATAGTTTTTTTAGATGTAGAAATTTGTAAAAACTATGCTGAGGCCAAGAACGAATCCAACATTCATAGAAAGCCCATATTCTCCAACACATACTTACACTATACTAGCAATCATCCATTATATCAAAAGAAGTCTGTGGTTAAAGGCCACTTTAAGAGACTGGCCAGGATGATATCAAACAATCAAAGCTTCCTTGATGAATGTAGCAAAGTGACCAGTATGTTTATAACTAGAGGTGACCCAGAAAGTTTGTAGCAGACATCTATAGTGAAGTAAGTAGGAAAAGAGAAATAGGGACAATTCAACATATTTTACTTCATAGAACAGTCAAGGCAACAAAAACTGCTGAGAAGTCAGAGTGGTCTAGCAAAATTTTTATGACAATGTATAATATGGATGCTAGGCAGATTACAAATATTATATTCAAGAATTGGTAAATTATACACTCTGGCCCTGAAATAATGGAGAAATTAGGTCTAATACCTAAGGTAGTATATAAAAAGGGTACCTATTAAATGATCGAAGACGCATTCTTTCGAATGCGTCTTGATCGAACTTCAAAGCACGAAAAGGCAAAATAGCAAAATGGCATATAAGTGAATTCTTTCCCTGAGAAAGAAATCGCTTGGCCGCTTCCATTACTTTGCCATTTTTGTGACTGTAGTGCAATCTCGGAGTTGGTATGTTTAAGTAGGGAGGATGTGGGGGGCAAAGCACCCCATTTTATGAAATGTTTTACAATTTTTTTTTTTTATTTTATTTTGTGGAACAGCGTTCTTTTCCCTTGGAAAAAGCTCGCTGTTCTAAGCGTTCGAGATTTTAAGCTTTTGCTTACATGGGTTCGATAAATCATCATTCGCTTTTTTTAAGCGTTCAATGATTTAACATAGACCCTATAAAAAAGAAACTGCCTTTAAGGAATTTTTGGAGAGAGCTTCAAGTTGCACCTATAGGAATTTCAACAATAAATTAGGTACCCATAAATGTAGAGCATGCAGGCAATGCCAATATGTCATTGTGGGTGACCAGGTGACAATACAAAATAATACGTTTAAAAGCAGGGCATACTATAATTGCAATTCTTCAAATCTGGTATATGTAGTTATGCGTCAGCAATGTCCCTGCTTTTACGTAGGCAGGACTACCAGGCGGTTAAGAGACCGAATGTATGACCACATGAGGGATATAAGGAATGGCAAATTTACCAATGCACTATTTAAGCATATACAAAAGAATAATACTCATAGCTTTACGTTTTATGTGTTGGATTCTATACAAAAAGATCTACAGGGGAAAATAACCAAGGATCATTTAAATGTGAAAGAAACACGGTGGCAAATTAGACTTAGAGCAACATTATATCCAGGGCTGAAAGAAAGTTGCTGTATTGTACCTATTTTAAAGTTGAAACATTATGTGCTGTAATACGTTTTAGCTAATGTTTTATATGACTTTAATTAGTTAATTGGATTAGTCAGTCACATGATTTTTAATGATATAAAAAGAAGGTGGCGTGTACTACTCATTTTTCTGATGAAGTTCATATTGTTAGTGAATGAAAGCGCTTAACCATTTCTATGCATACGTGTTCTGCTTTCACTGCAGTCACGTACAGCACTGTATTAGTTCTGGAATGCAAAATGAATTCAGTCACATAATGATGTTTTATTTTCTCCCACTCCAGGAGCAAAAGGTATATGGGTGGGGTAGCTCATGTTATGAACAGATATGATTGTGGTTACATTTCACAGACACTTATCAGCAATAACACTAAAGTGTTAAACAGCATTGTTAATTCCTAAATACATCTGTCTACATATTCCCAGAATGGTTGAATTCCTTGCATCTCTGTACTAAGCTGCTGCAGTCAATATTATATTTTTTGCAGATGTCCCCTGCAGTCACAGCTATTGGGTTGTATTCCCATGCCTGCCAACTAAGGCATGATGGATGTCTAGTTTATGTACTGTACACAGAAATGCCTCTCAAGTATCATGATTGCAAGTAATGTAATTAAAACTGCCTAATCTGTCTGTCACAGGATGACCCAAAAAATGATTGCCTGGAATGCAATGTATTACCAAATCCAGTTACAGTACACCTTGGTAGTTACAGAAGTTCACATTATGTGAAAGTGGTCTGTGTAGTTGTGTACCTGCATTTGTTATTGCTCGACCCATAATGACCCATGCTAGAAGCTTGAAAGGTATGTATGTGCTACATCAACTAGAGGAGAATTGTAGTCACTACTCAAAACTGATACTATACACCTGTACAGTATTTATTATCAGTGTTTTCAGGGATATAGGCTGCATTGTCAGTAATGGACTGCTTCTCTCTCTCTCTCTCTCTCTACCCACCCGTTATCTTCATTTATTTATTATTGTTATTTATTATTATGATTTAATATTAACATATTTTGTTTAACTATATTTCTGCAAAATGTGGTGCTTTATTGTTATGTGTTATTATGATTCAATCTTGACATATGTTGTTAAACTGTTTTGTTGGTCTTATGATTTACTTCTTTCTGGCATACTGTTAACATACTTACTCTTATGACTATATATCTTTACAAACCCTCATTCTGTCCATCTCTTTCTTCCTTAATCTCTACCTATACTCCATCTTGGATCCTCCATACTTCTAACCAGCAGCTACTGGACATCTACCAACCAAAATAATCTGTAGGCAAAATACTATATAAATATTCTGTCGCCCATGCCTGGAACAAACTTCCCATTGACATACGCTCCATTACCCACTCCACTCAGTTGAAAAATGAACTAAAAACTCATCTACTCAACGCCAAGACTTGCCCCTGTCATGACCCTACTTAGCCTCCTTTCATTCCTTTCACATGAATTTTACTCCATTCACTATCTGCAACACCATGTATACTACCATTACTAATTTCAGTCAATCAAAGACTAAAAAAAAAAAAAAACTATTTGTACTTAAATATACATGTAAAATATTATGTGTGATTTTGCATATAGACCTTTCCTGTGTGTGATTTTACTCCATGTATGCTTTCAACTTTGTATACTGACCTTTTCCTGTATAACAACTTGTGTAAATCTCTTTCTGCCTCTTATATCTGTATTTAACTCAAAAATTGTTACCATTGTATTGTACTGTTAAAGTCTATTAATGGAGCTTTTCTCCCCCCGGGTCTCCACTGAAAATAGGCCACATGCCCAGCTGGACTAACCTGGTAAACAAATGTCAATAAATAAATAAATAAAGTTACTATTGTGTTACACATAATACACATTAATATGTAATTGGGTTAATTAAAATGATGTTCCATTCTGTTAATACTAACAATGGTTTGGTTATTACTAACTGTAACTTATTATTATACCTCATGTACCACAGCACTTCAAGGTAGGCAGGTTCCAGCTGATCCGCCTACCTTGCCTCAACCAGCCATGGCACTGAGTCCCAGCACATCTGGGACCCATACCTGTGGTGCCCCCTCTGCTACCCCTGCACTACCTGCAGTGTCGGGTAGTACTGCCCCATGGGATGGAGCCTGGCCCCTCAATCTAGGAGTGGTGGTGGAGGCAGTGTCGTCACCTGAGATGAACTGTCAGTCTTGGTGCTCAGGATATTCAACTGTGGGTTTAACCGCCGCCTGCACCAGATTGAGGACATGTTGGCCAACCTGGTGGGGCAGCCTCACCAGTGGACACGTGTGTAAAATGGAGATATCTGAGGAGGAGCAGCTGATCTGTGATATATAGCAATAAGTAGCCTGTTTTTTTTTTTGCTTATTTGTAGTAGGTATTGCTTATTTTAGATATTTATAGCAATGTATTGTATACTGCATACTTGTACTGTATTTCATAGCTATTGGCTCACTTGTGATAAACATTTCTGTAGTGTTTTCTGCCTAAAATAGTTTAGGTGGTAGCTGTAATATTCTCCATATTCCTGATTGTGTTGTGGGCCTAGTTGTTTGTTAGAGGCTGTTTTCTGAGCTCATTGCCCAGGCCATCATAGCAAAGACCATCCCCCACTTTACTGAGAGTTTAGTGTTTATGGTTTATGGACCTCATTGGTCTTTTGAACATTTTTCAAAGTGTTTCAGGTTTCAACTTTCTGCTAAGAAGTTAACTTGAGTGTTTCAGCCATTACACACAGAGCTATCTGAGGAAGAGCAGCTGATCTGTGATATATAGCAATACGTAGCCTGTTTTTTTTTTTTTTTTTGTTTATTTGTAGTAGTTATTGCTTATTTTAGATCACAGCAAGAGGTTCTCTGGTTCGATCCTCGGCTGGGGTGCCTTCTGTGTGGAGTCTGCATGTCCTCCCTGTGGTTGCGTGGGTTTCCTCCCACATCCCAAAGACATGCTGCAGGTGGATTAGACACTCTAAATTGGCCCTAGGTGTGAGTGTGTGTGTGTGTGTCCCTTCTGTGGAAGGTCGGGCACCGGGCTGGCAACTCGACACTGTAAAACTCCACTGCCAATCATGAGCGGACAGGTGATCTGCTGTGGCGACCCCTAACCGGGAAAAGCCGAAAGAAGAAGAAGAAGAAGAATATAGCAATTTTATTGTATACTTGTACTGTATTTCATAGCTATTGGCTCACTTGTGATAAACATTTCTGTAGTGTTTTCTTCCACCCACCCTCCGTATTGACATCCTGTCTTTATACCTGCTGGCCTTGCAGTTGCCCATCCCTACTCTAAATTTGATCTTGGACTCTCCTCCCAGTCTAGTGTCATTAGCTCATTCTACCTAATACAGAGAGAATTTCCTTCTGTTCCTCCTTTCTCCCTTTCTAAAAAAAAAAAAAATGTGTCCGAATATCCTTGTGTTCTGACTGTACTTCTCAAACATTTTGGAATTATAGAGCATATTTTAGTGCATTTATTAAAGCTGTATTTGCCTTAATATTGCAACGACTCAAGTGCTCTATGTTGCACCATGTCTGAATTGTTTTAGTGTGTTTTAGTTGCTTTTCTGTATATATAGACTTTTCGGTATGTGTAGACTAGTTACTCATTCTACTGTATTACTGCCTCTTAAATCGTTTTTCAGTTGTGCATTTGTTTTGCTTCATTTAAAAAGTCTTAAATTGTTAATTTTGTAGAGTTTTAAATGTGTTTACTGTTTAAGGCTACATACTCAAGTGCATTATCCTTTTTTGTGTTTATTTAGTGTATTATTGCATTGTTTAGCCTGTTTTAACAAAAAAAAAAAAACTATCTTGTTTGCTCCCACCTTTCCTAGCAAGTATAGTCCAGATCCCAGGCTTTGCTGGTTTCAGGACTTTATTTTCTGTGTTCAGAGCTATCCAGACCTTGCTGTGGTAGAGGGAAGTCCTACTGCTTAGCAGTGGGAGTGGTGAGCATTGTACTGCCTGTCTAACACTAAAGTAGTGGTTTCCAGCTCTGAAATTGTAATTTTAGCCATTTTGGGCTGATTTCTATCCCTTTCAACTTTCTGGCTTAAAAACGCGCGTGTTTGCACATTTTTCGCATCGTGCAGTACTGCCAGGCTACGGTTAAACTATTCCAGGTGCCAGAATGTCTGCTCTTCAAATTTTTCCTTAGAACTAGTTGGCTTCTCAGTAGTAGCACTAAAATCTAAACCCCTGTGACTAGCACTTGCTCTAGAACCTGTTGGAAAACACTAGGAAGCCTTAAAATGATACAAGCACTCAACTCTCCTTGTTAATAAGGAGAAATTAATTGTAGGCACTAAACAGCTTATAATTGCAAAGCACCTTGCAAGGGTAAGGGAAAACAGCTCTTGTACTTTACAAAAAAGCACCTAAACAGGCATGTCCAAGGGTCAGCTTCCAGTGATTTCTTCGGTCCACCTAGTGAATCTGGGCATACTGAGGCAATGCAGCAATTGCCTCATGTACACAGACAACCCTCACCCAACACTACAATCTGCGAGAGATGCACTTACATAGCCAAACTGGAAGCAACGCTCTCTCCAGCCAAGATTGTGCTAGACAGTCAAGAGGTGAAGGTTAACACCTGCACTACACCTCAAGCAACACATAGCCCTTCAAAACCCATACCATCAACACCCAAACATAGCAACACTAAACCCACATATGCGGAGGCCCTTAACATTAACCTGCCCAAGCAACAAGGACCTCTGAAGCTGAAATGCAAACAAACACCAGTCACAACCAAAGTGACACATAGCTCAACACCAGTGTGCCACTCAACAACAGCCCCTAAGGCAAGACAATGTACCCAACACTTTAGTCATTGATGACTCTATAGTCAGGCACACTGATGTCCCACTCATCAGGCTGAACAACGAGAAAATTACAGTTAGCTGCCTGTTGGGTGCCAGGATCCACCACATGACGCATGCACTCAAGTCACTCCACGACAAGTACAAATACAACTCTGTCATTGTCCATGTTGGAGTGAATGACTTGAGACGTACCTCCCTGGACTACATGAAAAGAGACATGGAAGAGCTCTCAGATCATGTGGCCCAGGCAGGTATGACCCTAGCCCTAAGTAGCATCCTGCCTTTGCCCAGAATTATACCACAGTATAAGGACAAAATGATTGACTTCAACAATTGGCTAAGCTTCTGGTGTCATTCAATGGGGATCCAGTATCTGTCTGCCTGGGACGACATGATCGACAAACCATGATGCTTTGCCAGAGAAGGTCTGCACCTGTCACCCATGGGATTCAGTTTACTGGCAAAAGCTCTCGCCACCCCTATAGTGTCTTTTTTAGGCAAGGTTTAAAGGACAAAACCACCACCGTAACATATACAAGCATGCAAAATGTGAAGGCAATGCTACGCAATGCTAGAAGTTTAAACCTCAAAATGCACTCTCTCGAGGCACTCCTAAAAATGGAGAACATCGATATCTGTGCAGTAGCTGAGACCTGGTTCAAGGCTCCAGAGAGCATACCCTGCAATACCAGGCTACAACTCTTACCACACTTTTCAGCCACGAAGCCAAGACCGAAACACTAAAGGTGGAGGAGTGTCCATATTCACCAAGGATATTCACACCTCCAGGCTAGTTGCCCAACACAATGCATCTGAAATTCTCCAGGTGCAACTAACACTAGGTAAGACTGCAATCCAAATTGTAGCTTGCTACAGATCCCCCACCATGCCCCAAGATTCTCACTACACCTTTCTAAACATACTGGACAATATTAAGATACAACCAAACACCCTAATACTGGGTGATTTCAACTATCCTGCCATTAACTGGGAAAACTACTTGGGTACCAACATCTTTTCCCAACGGTTCTTGGAATTCATAAATTCCAGCACCCTGGATCAAATAATCCATTGCCCCACCAGAGGCTCCAATATCCTAGACCTAGTCATTGCCAACATGAGAGATAGATGGTCCCCACCAGTGGTCACCCACTCATTGGTTAGGTCTGACCATAAGCAAATCACCCTTGACATCCACATCCCAACCCCACCCCCCAGTAAGGAAACTTCCATAAAAAACTTCTCCAAAGCCAACTTCATGCTACTCAAGTCAGAAGTGACAAACTTCATGACACCAGTGCAAATGGGAGCTGAAATCTTGACTGCTGAATCCTACACTAAGGCACTGTATGAGCACATCCACTCATGCATGACTTGTGCCATCCCAAATAGAACCAAGACACTCTCCTCCAAAAAAAGGAAGCCAGTCTGGTGGTCCCCTGCCATAAACAAACTATACAACAGAAGAAAAGAAACTGTTGCAGAAAAGAGGAAAATCCCAGGATGCAAAACTTCTTACCAGCCTCAGTAAGAAGCTAAGATTCCTCATAAAATCCTCCAAAGCTAGTTACGAAAATAAAATTGCCAAAAATTCCAAAGACAACCACAAGGCATTCTATAATTATGTCAAGAATCTAAATGGCAATGCTCAGATATGCTCTGAGCTACAACAGAATGGCATTAATTATACTGATCCCAAGGATATTGCCAATATCCTGGCAGATTGATTTAGCGCAAACTTCATCCCCCTTTCACCCCCTAAAGGGCTCATCTCAATACCAAAAGATTGCCAAATTCCGGTAATCACGGCCACACAGGTAAAAACCACACTCTCCAAAGTTAAGAATACAGCATCCATGGGACCAGATGACATCCTGGACTATGTACTACATGAACTACAAAATGAACTGGCACCTCACCTAAGTGTCATGTTTAATCATAGCCTCACCTCAGGCTTTGTGCTCACTGAGTGGCGCACAGCTACAGTTATCCTACTCCACAAGGGGGGATCCAGCCTGGATCCCAGGAACTACCGTTCCATCAGTCTGATGAGCCTGATCTGCAAAGGCATGAATGTATTACTATGGAACTTGTAAACCAAGACATTGGCAACCTTCAAACACTGGACCCCACCCAGTTTGGGTTCATGAAGGGCCGATCTTGTCTCCTGAACCTGACTGACTTCTTCGAATCAGTCTTCAGAGCTGTGGACAAGGGTAAGGCAGTCCACACAGCCTATCTGGACCTCGCCAAGGCCTTCAACATTATCCCCCACTCTGGAATCATAGATAAACATACTAAGCTGGGCATAAATCCCTACGTCACTCGATGGGTTGCCATCTGGCTTACTGACAGAACCCAAACTGTAAAAGTAGCCAACTCCAAATCCAGCTCCAGACAAGTGACAAGTGGAGTACCTCAGGGTTCAGTCCTGCGACCGCTCTTGTTTGGCATCTACTTCTCTGAAGTACAGACCAACACTAAGGGACTTTGGCTAACAAAGTTCGCAGATGACTGCAAACTGGTAGCCATTATTGAATCCCTAAATGATGTGGATATTCAACAAAAGGTCCTTACAGAAACAGATGCTTGGTTCCAGAGCCATGGGCTCAAGCTTAATGCCAAGAAATGTATAGTTATCCCCTTTGGGAAAAACATGTACCCATGAATTACCACATAGGTGGCAGTACACTAAACACCTAAAGTGTGATGACAGACTTAGGGACACAGGTAGACAGTGGTCTCACTTTTGATAACCACATCACCACAACAGTCAGGAAAGCCTTCTATGTAGCACACCTCATCACTAAAGGCTTTTCATCCAGAAAAAAGGAGGTCATTGTCCCACTGTACTCATCCCTCATTAGACCCATTATAGAGTACAATGCCCTGTTTGGTATGAACCTCACAAGACATCTGCAACAGCTGGAAAGGCTGCAGAAATACCTCACTAAAAGAATCACAGGCCTGAAGCAGATGCCCTATACTGACCGTCTAAACCAGCTATACTCTGTGGCATATTGTCTACTCAGAGGCAATCTCTGCTTAACATACAAGGCCATGTCAAACCCTGAGCTGTTGGACATGCTCCACTTAAAGAAATCCTAATCCCTCAGAGCCACACACTCCAGGGATCTAAACCTTGTCATCACATGGAACAAAACATGCTGGAGGGTTAGGTTCCTGACCCAGAGACTCCCCATACTCTGGAATAGACTGCCCATACATGTCAAGCAGAGCGCCTCCTTGGTGCTCTTCAAAAGGAACCTTGACAATTGGATGGGAGATAAGAAATTCACCCCAGGGATCACGTCAGTCACCCTGCTAGACAGGGGTCCAGGGAAGTAAATATTGCAGGAAGAAATATCCAGGGAATTGTTATGGCTAGGCTTGTATAGGCCCTAGGGCCAATAGCCTAGTACCAACCTATGAACCTATGAACCCTGGTGCCCAGCCTGCAGCACTGCCACCCCAGGGCAGTAAAGGAGCAGTGTTGACAGTGCCATAGGTGGGGATGTGAGTCACACTGCTGCCACCTTGAGGCACAGGGGACTTCGATTCCACAACCCCCTCCTTATCCAAGGTGTTCACCTCCCTCATGTGTCACACACCACCTCTGTCTGCTGTCTTGTCTATTTGCAAATGCATCCTCACCTACTCAACTTACCTCCCCCACACGTACCTATGTCCCTTCCCCAACATTCCACTCTCACCTTAAAAAAAAATGAGCACCTGTCCAAAAAATAAATAAATAAATATCATCCTATACATAGCTCTCCATTTCACACACATGTCCACTGGACACATGTAATTTGGTCCAACTGGCTTGACAACACAGTCATGTTGTCCTCACCCTTCTCTCTGGTATTTGAGAATCTAAATTCATGTACAAATTCTGTCAAAGTGCACAGTTGTTGCTGTACAAGAAATGGATAGCAAGGGTTCTTTCCTACACCCTTCCTGCACATTCCTACCTGTCTTCCACTATGTTTTTCTCCCTGCTTGCACCCCATTTCACCACTTTCCTATCTCCCCATTTTTCTTTTCCTCATATTTTTTAGTGCATTGTTGCATGACATGCATTTTCACGCAGCTTTGCTAAGCTCAGGTAAATAGAGCACTATTGATCACTCCTACAGACCACTGCATTAATGTGCCATGCCACACAACTCTTAATTAAAACAGGTGGTTTAAACAAAACATAGTAATTGCCAGTTACAGTCACTAAGCATGTTTCAGTGGAGCTGCACACCATGCCACACAAACATGACTAAACAGTAATGGAAAAAATGGGAGTGTACCTTTGCGACTGCTGCAAAAGTACACCACTAGAAAGCCAAAGACATAATATAGGATTCAAGTGAGGCCTGGGATAGTAGGTAAATATGCCCTTCAGCAGCAACATGTTGAAAGGCACCTGCTAAGGTATTAATGGCAAAATACATGTTCAACTGGGACCCTGGTGCATACATGCATCCATATAAAGCCAAACACATACTGATGGATGTAGAAACTGTATGTCACAGCCTGTACACATATATCTTGCAAATATACCTGCTGTAGCAGTGACTCAGTAGCTCAATCTGTTAATTGCCTTGCAAAGAGTACATTTTGCCACACAGAGTCCAGGTTTCAAATCCATTGGTGTGTAGAAGTGAATGTACAGTATTGTAAAGGCAGCAATTAATGACTGAGTCATGCACTCTTTATCCACACAGTGCATTTCAAATGACACGTCTGCTTTTCACTGATGGAAGTCACAGGCCTGCAAGGAGGAACACACTTCACATATCCTTACAGAAAACCTATATGTGCATAAAGTGTCATGTCATACATTGATATGTCATGCATTGATATGCATTCACAGAGAATGTCAACACTGGTAGTGAGAAAGAGGGCCACTAACAGCACAGTGCACCACACAATCTTTCCAAAGTCACTGTGCAGATTATCATAGCTACTCATATAACATACACATTGGAAGTCCCTACTTGTAACAAGACGTGCCCTCATACACACTGCAAATTACTAGCAGACTGTAACATATGGCCTGGCAGTTGCCCAAATGGTGCACATATTGTTATATTTATATCTCACTTTACTTAAGGACACATCAGACATGTTGCCAAGTACTCTGTTAGTGATACTGTTAACTAACACACTTACCTGAAAAACACATGCCTTAATTGGAATGGAAAGGGAAGCCTCACTCTGGCTCTGCCTCTACAGCAAGATTGACACAGCTCCCACAGTTACTCCTACAGCTTGTTGTCCTCCAAAGTGTTCATACTCTCTGCCTCCATCTATTGCCACCTGTAGCACACAAATCTCTATGTAAAGGTTTCTGCTACAGACTTAAACTGTGTGATAATATAGTTTCCTCACCCCAGTAATGTCCAGCACAACATATCAGAAAGGGGTCCTAATCTACATGAAGGCCATACATATTGTACAGTGGTTTCATGTCATTGGCTGATGATAGTGAAAATCAGCTGTGTTGGCTGCAATTAGCATTTCAGACCCACAGATTGGTTAAGAGGCAATCACCTGCTGATGTGAAGCATGTTTAAAAGGCAAGCAAATGGCTATGGGGAACCATACGGAGCACATCTTTGTGAAAACTTTGCTAACACCATATATATAGAGGAGTACTGCACTCCATCAGGTATGTAACTGAGTTTGTGTACAACAGGATGCAGATGGTTGAATAGACTTATGAGGAATAGGGATTACAACATTAAGCCTGTCTCATTCATGTGATAATGATGTCATTGATCTCCTGCTGTCTTACACCTACACAGGATGTACAACACATCAAGGGTGAATTGTCATTTGTCATTGTGGCACATTGGTCTCATTGGACTGTCGCTTTATAGTGGTTGTAATAGCACAATTATATGTGTGGCAATGTTCTTATGACATATTATTGGGGGGTTTCCCATAGGCGACGCACCACAGTAGACCTGAGTGTTGGATGTATGATCATACAGCAGTATCTGTCATGCCACAAATGGGAATACCTGACTATTGCCACTACCTCAGTTGTATCCAAATACTTAGTAAGTTTGCACACTGTGGAGTATCACATGTGTGAGCAAGCAGTGGACAGTGCCAGTCATTTTTGCCCTTGCTGTATCTCTACATAGTGTACTCCACACATGTGATCATGTAATGTGTTCCCCTTTTGTTGTCTTTCTGGAATCATGTACCCTAGATGCCATGCACCCTTTTTTGATGTGGAAAATGAAATTATACTGGAAGGACTAAGGCAATATCATCACATCCTACTGTTCAGGGGGAGGCAAAACAGGGAACAGCAGGCTGCATTGTGGCCAGACCTTGTCCGCGATGTGAATGGCATGGGCCATCAGGGCAGGACATATGAGCAGGTTTGACAACGTGCAACGTACATGGTCAATGATGCAATATGAAGGGCAGCAGATGTAGCCAAGCATTGTGCCATCACCAGTGGACAGCCTGCAGCAAAACATCCACTCTCAGCCACTGAGAAAATCTTGGTGAACCTAGGCATACACGACAGCTCCCAGGCATCCATCACATCACACCATACATCATGGATGTGGGTGCCACAGTTTTCACAGCAGAGGAGCATGCAGGTAAACTTACTGTTATCAACACTGTAGTACTGTAGCAGTCAGTGTGTCAGGCTGTACATTCTTTTACGTGGATGTCAGGTCTTTGTTCTTTGGGGGGAGGATTTAACCTCAGTTGTACTCTCATACTCAGAATGTGACCAATACAACAAGTAACACAGTAGGTACTATAAATGTGAGATATATGAACATATTACCTTCTTGTGCTGCAACATGCATCAGTACTGACTTTACCTCACCCTCAATTGTTCACAGGTCCGTTAGGTATTGGCCAAGGCCATGGTCCTGCTCCTGGTAAGCATTACACTGTTTTGTTAAGAAACATTTATATTCTATTAAACTTAAGGGCCGGAATAATGCCCTATTTAAACATACTTTCATGTGTGAACAGAGCAGAATTTTTTGTTGTCCATTCTGGAACAGGTACTTGGGTAATCACAGGAGTGTAGTTAAACAAAATGAAACACTTTGGCAGTGACAGTTAAGAGCAGCTAAGCCTCCTGGTTTAAATGAGGCAATTAGTCTAAAATGCTTTTTAAAAAACAAAAGGTTGAAAAGAAAACAAATTAGGCAGTGAAATGTGTATTTCAATATATTTGTTAAGATAGGTGTACTAGGTTTTTATGTGTTGTTTTATCGAGTACAGTTTCATATTGATCAATTAAAAGGTAAATTTTACTGGTCAAGTTTTACTTGATTTATTTGAAGTAATTGTTATAAAGGTCTTGAGATGAGTGGGTATTTTGTTCTGAGGAAGTCTTTTTTGAATAAAAGTGGAGAAGAACAATGTTTGACCACTAATCCAGTTGTGGGTCTTTGTTATTATGAGTATTGGTGGATTTTTTGAATACAATAGTTCGGGTATTCATGTACCATTTTTTCTTTCTTATCACGTGTGACTGGAGGGGGTTGGTGTCTGTACCCGACACAACCTGATGTCAGTGTCTCTAGGACTCTGATGATGACAGTGGCCACAGTGAGGCATATGTGGGGGTCTCGAGAGCTGAATCTGTTCCAGAGGTAGACATCCCTCTTCTGCCTCCACTGTCAAAACAAACAGTCAGTATGCCCACACATACCCAGTCCCCAGAGGTCACAGATATTAGACAGTCAGAGGGTAGAGACACTGAACAGGAAAGTCTGGCAAATGTCTCCAGTGAGTGTAGACACTGGCCATAGCCAGAGAGCTTGCAAGGTCCCACACAGGTGGATTGACAGGGGTGCTTGTTGGAGGCCTGCTGTCCATTCACCATCTGTTGCAGGTGTCACATCATGGGTCACTCGGCACATGTTTCAGGCCATCATGGAGGCACATGTTCTGAATGGAACACCAGGCACATGCTTAGGGTTACAGATGCAGCACAGTCTGACATCCATGACTGCCTCCACCACATTGTGGACACCCTGGATTGGTTGCATGATGAAGTGGACAGAAGATGGGCTGAGACAGGGTCTGTCTTGTATCACACATTGTCTGTGCTGGACCATGTAGCTGGAGTTGAGCATCAGACTTGTGGATGTAGGTCAGCAACCCCATTTGCTGAGAGTCCACGTGGCCATGCACAATCACGCTTCCATAGTGGCAGTACATCCAGTGCTACAGAAGGGAATGTGATGTCCACACCATGACATGGCAGGCCATGGGCTCATGGTCATGGGTGTTCCAGTGGGGGACACGGTCCCAGCAGGCAGCAGTCACCATCAGGTACTAACACCCCTTCTGACTTTGGGCATGGAGGTGCCAGTGCAACTCCTGGCAGAGCCAGTTCCCATGTTTGGGGCCAGAGATGGTGAACTGTCAACTCTACCATGTATGGTCCAAAGCTGTCCAACGCGCACACACACACACACACACACACACACACACACACACACACACACACACACACACACACACACACATGCAGGGCTAGGACTAAGTTTGATTGTGTACATGAAAACACTCACACATGACTGTCAAATGCAAGTCACCTACAGACACACACAGCACCTTTGCATGGTCCATCTTACCTGCTTCACTTCCTGACTCACACACATGCGGTGAACTTTTTGGATCAGCCTAGGCCTCATGCACCCCCACACAACACCCTGTGCAAGTGATGATACCTGTACCACATATCCCTGTCATCCTTACCATCGATGCAGGGAAATTAAGCTGTGTGTCTGATGCACAGGGTGACTATATTAGTTAACATGTACTTGTGTTATGCAGTATTGTTTTGCCATGCCACATGTAGTGGTTAATGATAGATACTGCATGCTGGCATTTGTCATGAGTACGCCACATACTTTTGTATACCTTATGTTGTATGACGTTGTAATGGCTGCATAATTACACAATGACAGGTGTGTCATGGACCTGTTTATGTTTCTGTTTCAGGAGTCTGTTGGGATAACCTATGGATACACAGTGGCAATAAATCATTCTTCTAAAGACCCCCAAGATCACATTAAATACAGGCAACCCAGGAACGAAACTAAAAAATCCATTTTACAAGACAAAAACAATACTACTGTAATTTACAGACAGTAAATCAAAATAACCCTCAGAAATTTTGGACAGGTTTAAATAATCTACTACATTCTGGACAAACTTCAACCCCAATCCCTGCTGCTACTATTGATAAAACCCCTGAAGATGTTTCTGACAGTTTTAACCAATTCTTTACTGAGACAATTCAAGCCCTAGCTAGCCAATTACCTCCTAGCTCCCCTGGTCCTGAAAGTAGCACCCCTAGAAACCTACCCGCATTCAGCTTCCAACCAGTTGCCACTTCACTTATCCTTACCTTGATCAAAAAATTAAAACCCACTACACTTTCTGCTGATCAACTCCCTGCCGAGTACCTACAAAAATCAGATGATGCTGTTGCTTACCCCTTCTCAATACTAATCAATCGAACCATAGTAGAAGCTAAAATTCCCACCATCTGGAAAATATCCTATGTAATCCCACTTCACAAAGGAGGCAGCTCTACTGAATTCTCCAATTATAGGCCAATAGCTATACTATCTCCACTTGCAAAAAAAACCTCACACCCACCTTATCTCTACCCTGCTCTATGCCTCCCCCATCTATACCAAAATATGCAGAAGTAATCTGAATAAACTGTCATCCTTCTACAACAATATTGCCAGATTTGCAGCTGGGTCCTCCTATAGAACTTATCACTGTATCAACCTGAATCATCTTGGATGGTTAGAGTTGCCAAATCTAATACTTTTCAGTCAGCTAATAGTAGCCCATAAGATCCTGTATCTACCTCAGAATACACCCATACTTACATCCCTAGCTATCCCCTATAGCAATCTCAAAACCTTACGCTCATCTAATAAACTACTTGTACAAATATCTAAATCCAACAACTCAGCTGGTGACACCCTGTTCTCTAATACAGTAGGTAAAGCCTGGAACAGCCTCCCAAGTCAGCTAACCTCAATATCCTCAGTTAACCTATTTAAAAGCAAGCTCAAACCCTACCTCAAATCACACTGGCTATGCCCCTGTGATAACCCAGACTAACCACCATACCCTTATCTAGACTCCCTTGATTCCTAGCCTCTAATGAACATGATCTCGTGTTTACTCGCTGATAATAGTGTGTTTGACCATTCTGAGGATTTTTCTCATATAAATATGTATATACTATTGAATGACCAACCGTTTTCATATAAGACCACAACTCCTGTGAGAATGAACACTATAATTGTATCCTTGTATTTTGCTTTTGTAGACTCTATCCATTTAACACTAGTGTTTATTCTTTTTGATTTTTGTGTGACCTTAGTATCTTTAATATCTCTTAGATATAATTTCCATTATTAACGCAAACTACTGTTGTATCTAGGTTATTTTTACATACGTTTTTTTTTCCCTACTGGAATACAGAATATAAAATCCTAGGCATGTAATATGTTATAAAGTTTTGTAATGTACCAATTTCTACTGTAAATATCTTGTCTTGTCCTATTTGGTTGTTATTTGTGGAGCTTTTCTCCCCAGGCCTCCACTGAAAATGGACATATATCCAGCTGGACTAGCCCGGTCAACAAATGTAAAATAAATAAATAAATAAATAAATAAAAGATTATGGAAAAATGTATTCAACGACAGCTCATGCACCACCTAATCTAGAATCACCTTATGGCAGACAGTATGATTTCCATCCTCATCACAGCACTACTTCAGCCCTCCTAGCCTTTACCAACACCATAAACCATAATCGCAACAATAATTATATATCCTCAGCCCTCTTCTTGGATCTTTCCAGGGCATTCGATATGGTTGATCACCAACTTTTAATCCACACCCTGCAAACATTCTGTCTACATACTAGAGCCCTTCAATGGTTTCAATCCTACCTGAATGGTCGACAGCAGGCTGTCCTCTGGCAGAACAAACTCTCTAACCTTCTACCTAACACCCTTGGAGTACCACAAGGCTCTATACTAGGGCCCTTGCTGTTCTCCATCTTCATTAACGACCTTTATACTGTCATCCCAAAAGTCAGCTGTATCCAATATGCTGATGATTCTACTCTGATTTGCTCGGCCACATCTCCAATAGAGTTATGATCAGCTACCCAGACCACCTTTAATACAATAGAAAACTGGCTTTCTGAACGTCATCTGGTCCTAAATCCCAAAAAACTAAAACGCTGTTAATTTAACCAACATGTAGGTCTACTGCTTTCACCTTTAACATAAATTCAAATGATGGCACAATAATCTCCCCTGACCCCTCTACAAAACTATTAGGTGTCATCATAGATAATAATCTAAAATTCGACCTACATGTTAACCAAACTATCAAAACCATCAATAAAAAACTAGGGTCACTTTACAGAATAAAAGCCTTCCTAACCCCTCCAGCTAAAATTGCCATAGCTCACTCTCATCTTCTTTCAACCCTTCTGTATGCATCCCCTCTACTCTCAATTTTAAACAAGACTGTCCTTAACAAACTCTCAATTTGCTACAACCACATTGCCTGGTTTGCCACTGGGTTGCCATTTAGGACACATCAGTGCATCAATCTAAATCAGCTTGGGTGGCTTGAACTACCCAGCCTAATCCAGTATAACCAACTGATTATGGTCTATAAAATCCTCTATAATCCGAACAATACTCCTGCACTTAAAAATATTATCACCCCCTATAACAATCCTAGACCGCTTCGATCCTCTAACAAACTACTAATTCAGACTAGCAAAATTAATAACACAGCCGGTGACTCTCTCTTTGCAAACTCTCTAAGTAGTTGCTGGAACTCTCTTCCAGCTGATATTACCTTACTTTCCACCTTAGGTCAATTTAAAACAAGACACAAACAACATTTGTCACTTAACTGGCTATGTTACTGTATCAAGCCTGGCTAACTCTCTCTAGAATGTATAAAAATCTGTTAATCAGTTTACTGTGTAATTTAATCTAATCCTGACTTACACTCGAGATTAACTCTAACCTATGGAACTTGTTTAACTTGCTTACTTATGTAATCTCTGTAAATAATCTGTTTGTATTATGTAATGCTGGTATTATGTAATGCTGTATCTGCTTACCCTTGGAGCTTTTCTCCCCGGGCCTCCGGTGAAAATGGACATGCATCCAGTCGGACTATCCCGGTCAACAAATGCAAAATAAAATAAATAAATAAATAAAGCAGCACACGATGGCATGTCAGCACAGCACAAATATACCTTCAGCAAGGTACAGAACTATAACTGCATGGCTCCATAGGTTCATATGTGTATAACAGGCTAACAAGGACATTCATAATTTGTGAACAGGTCTGCAACCCTTGATAAGGGTTTTGGGAACAGACACATCTACAAGCTGTCCTGATGGAGATGGCCCATCTACAAATATTCTGTGTCCAGTACAGACAGTTGCCCGACACCAGTTATGACTGGTGAGTTCTGCATCCCATTTTGTAACCTGCACATGCTATGTCACAGCAGATGTGTGCTTCACATGGGAGGGGGGGCCTGTTTCATGTAGGGTGTACTGTCTGTGTTACATACCTGCCCCTCTAGCATGTACTATGTATACTACAGTGATGCTGTAGGCATGTAGAACAGGTGAGACATGCTAGTCGTGTCATGGATATGCGGGAAGTACACAGCGGGATCCAACACCTACCTGTATGGAGCCATACACATCCCCTTCAAAGCATTTATAAGACAGACTACACATGTACGGTCACGACACGGACTCCATAGGACAGGTTATCTACACTGAGTATTAGTGTACCATGGAACCTGCATGGCTGCTACAGGTGTATGCTATGGCTGTGTAGTGACATAGCAAGGCTGCCATTGCACACAATGATAGGTGTGATGACTGCCAAAGTTGCTATAACAGTGACATTCTGGGATGTACATCCCAAACCTGTCGGCATAGGTTGTACAACAGTGAATGCATCCTCACATCTTACCAACCAGTGAGACTCAAAGACTGCATTACTGTCTGTGTCAATAATCCCATGTGTAATGGCTCTTCTTTGTGCAGTGTACAGACACTACAGTAATTTGCAGGGGTGCATGATTTCCCACATGACAGTAACGTGCAGTTGTTGGCAGTTAGTCTTGGTCAGTGGCTCAGAGTACAACTGGCTGTGTCTTATGCCATCCTGGATAACTGTTGGCTCTGTATGAGATTATGTGACAGCTCCCAATATACAATCACCTGCCAATGCACTCAGTCAGAGGTCATTGACAGCGGCTGCGACTGCAGAATGGGAATAGGTAGACAGAGTGCACTAATAAGGATGGTGAATTACACTGGTGACTGGTGTCATTGCGGCATAGGTCTCCCAATGCTATCTTCCCAGAGCATGACTGTCAGACACTTGCTTATCCACCAGCTGACATAGCACATTGTACATGACATACACAGTTTCCAGTAAGGCCTGTTGCCCTAATATTTTCATACATCTTGTCAGACCATGGCTGGGGGAGTGAGAAGAAATATGTCTGACATCCATTGCATAGTGTAACAGTCAATGGGCTCCTCCGATTACAGTTGGTAGGCATGATTTGATCTGGAGCAAAAGTAACAGAGTTTGGTCCAGTGTCAGTATGTGTATGAAAGTGTAAGTGCTCGTATCCATGCTGACTCCTATCATGGCATTTCAGGTGACATGACGCACGGATCTGGGGACACCGCTTGGTACTACATGCTAGTTGTCCTCTGTGCAAGTAAGTACTGCAGTTACTTCCAGCATGTTGCAAAAAAAGAGTCATACAAGGTGTTTGTACAGAGCACAGACAAACACATTAGAGAAGTGTAATATGTACAGACTGTGTTGCTTAGTCATGCTGTGGCTCACTTGCCAAAAGGATGGTCCAGATCCTTACCTACAATGCCATGCAGCAGTGCCATGACATCTCCACAAGGGGAATTAACATACTGCATCATGTGTTTACCAGTATGGGTGACCAGTACTTCCGACAATGTGAGGTCTTCCCTGGTGTGATCTGGCCACATATCTGTCTCCTTAGACATACCAGCTGTACCCCCCTTGCAGACAATATAAAACACATATGTCAAGACAGCCATTTATTACCTCCTGTGGGATGGTTGACACAGTGTGACTGCATCTCACCTTCAGATAGGACAAACAGGTATGCAGAGCTCTACACCCATGCATTATGTCAGCAGCATTACAACTGCATGAACTCGGCTGTACATAGCAAGGACACAGGCTCATTATGGCTCAGCAAACCTGATTGGTAGACAACTGCCATTAGCAGGTTGTACAATAACAGGTTGATAGTGCTGTGTGACAGTTGGGGTGAGGGTGCCACCTCCTAACATGGAGGCACTACCTCCTCAGCTAAAATAAGCACATAGTGTTGTTCTGATGTTGTGTAGACATGGTAAGTAACAAAAGTACCCATCCACACAAAGTAGAACCATAACGCACAGTGTAGTTACATGTGTGATCTCAAAGGACAGGCCCAGATTGCTGTGACTTCATACATCATGATGCCATATATGAAAGGTCTCTATTCATACCTATCCTGTAAACCCATACTGTTTGCATCAACTACACTCCCTTGTCCCCACCACATGTGATACATGACATTCCTACAACCTGTCCCATAACTTCCACATATACAGAGCAGGTTGTAACTGGCCTTTCATTGGAAGCTACACAGCATCTATTGCAAATGCTAACATTCTAGGCTGCATCCCACATGTGATCTGACAAGGAAGACTAACATCATTGGGAAACCTTTGCAATCATACTGACACTAGTGGCTGCACACCTGCTGAGTGGACAAAGGCAACTGTTCTACCCTTGCACAGAGGTGGTGCATTCACTGACCAACATAACTACACACCTTTTTGTCTAAGTATCCATATCTGTATGCCCACAGAGCTATCATCATGGAGCTGATCAGCACACATATATGTGTTCTGCACACAATTGCCTGTACATAGCTTGGATGTGTGACAAGGAGCATGACTGTTACACATGGTGTACATTTCCAAGTCAGTCACCATGGACCTGGATGAGGGTACATCAGGGCATACAACCCCTTAGACTGAGCCAAGCCATCTGGCTATATCCCCCACTCAGGCAATATTTACAAAGCACCCACTTAGGCATCCACAAAACTGTCACTGGAGGGGTCACTGAGTGGCCCATTGCTGGCATGAAACATAGGGATATCCACCTCCAATAGCTGATCTGTAAGCAGCAGTGCTCAACAGGGTGCAAGCCTGGGTCCTCTACTGCTAGGAATCTATTCAACCACAATACACACAACTACTGACTGAGTATGGCTAACAATGTTGGCTGATGCCTGCAAACTGTGACCAGCCATAAAGTCTCTGTGGTATGTCACTATCCTGCAAGAGGTTATTGTAAACACATGTGTGTTGGCATACTAATACCCATAAACTCCATGCAAATATATATGTAGTATAATTTCCATCAGTTAGATCTATGTACCTGGTAAGTAGCACATCAATCACAACATGTGATGTACACACTTAGGGGTGAATAAACTGGGCACACAGATCTGGCCACACATGTTTACACCTAATGTGCCTCAGATCAGCATGTCTCTACAGTGGTATGGCAGTAATCAAATGGCACAGCTGAGGCCACAGTCACACAGGTGATATACTCATAACCTCCAAGTACTCTTCCCTCAGCATAGCAATATCTGAGTACAATGGCCATTTGGTGATGTGCCTGTTCAAGCAGTACTGGCAATTGCACACAACAGTGTGGTCCCTCACAGGGCCACTTCATGTCTTCAGTATGTGTTCAATGAGGATCATCTGCAATGAGTGTCATTGTCACCTGTGGCATATAGAGTACTCAGAGGTGATCTGTGCCTTGCATATGGGGCAAAGTGTGGCACTGCTTGACTGCATATGCTGCCTACCTGTAGGAGGCACAGTAGATGGATAACTCACTGTAAGGACATTAAGCTCATATGTGACATTACTACAACATGCTTGTGCAAGAGATTTGTCTACAGACTTAAACAAACCCTTGAAAGAGAACCATGCCTAACAGCACACAGAGCACCTCAGTGCACCTCAGTGCATCCCATCTGTCTGACTCGATGGGCGACCGTCATGTCAACACAGGGCATCTGCCTGTGTCCCTCTTGGACTGGAGCAGTATGTGCTGATCCTGTAACTATGGGTATAAAGATGTCTATAATTGTGAGGGCTGTATGGCCATTATGCTAGTGAAGTTCAAATGTCCTATGATTCCATAACATGATATAAAATGCTCTAACAGGCTCACACACAAACATAGCAACACCACTTCCAATCACTGTGTACAGAACACGCCAAGGCACACACATACTACAAGTTGGCTGTATGTAGATGAGAACACTTACCTATGTAATGCTACACACTACAGATCACAGTACGTGCTGCCAGCAACACACCACCTGTGTGCTTGTACTATCAGTTCAGGACATATTATGCTTGATGACATCAGGAGGCCTTGTTGTGGTCAGTCCTTTGGGAGGCCACATCACACACTTCAAATAAAATACTACAAAACCTCACTTATTTCTAAGTTAGCAAGATGCTCATATTTAAGCCATCTGGGCATACACATGCACCAAGTAGCCTGGTGTGAGATTAGAACCCCTATCTGTCTAGTCTTACACACTACAGCTCACAGAATTTATTGCATGTGCCACGGCTTACGTCTATCACTGTACTGTTAACTGGCAGTCTTAAGGTGGATGACATCATCAGGCCTTGTAGAAGAGGGCAGTTTGGAAGCTAGCAGCAAGTTACAGGGCCAAAATTTGCATAACCATTGCAGATGGATAACCCATGAGGGAATGGCAGTTGTTTTACAGGGGTATACACATACACACACACGCACACCAAGTAGCCTGGATAGAGATTAGAACCCCGACCTATTTAGTCTTACACAGTATAGATCATGGTATTTATTGCACGTGCCACAGCTTACGCCTGGTACTACACTTTCAGCTGGTAGTCTTAAGGTGGATGACATCATCAGGCCTTGAAGAAGAGGGCAGTTTGAAAGCCAAAAGCAAGTTATAAGGCCAAAAGGTGCATAATCATTGCAGGTGGATAGCTCATGAGGGCATGTCAGTTGTTTTACTAGGGGATACGCACACACACATTCACATGCACCAAGTAGCCTGGAGTGAGATTAGAAGCCCTACCTATTTAGTCTTATTTACTATAATCACAGTACTTATTGCATGCACCACGGGTTGAGTCTTTTTATATGTAATTGCAGGCACATTACTTGTGCATTACACAAACTAGGCTTGTGTTGAACAGCATCTGTGGCCTGCAGATTGATATTGCTTCATACTGTTATCTGCATCTAGTATCCTAGCAGTGGGATAACTGTTATTATCCTAGCTATGTGTGCACAGTTACCGATATGGCCATATGTGGCTGCTTGCAGTTAGATGGGTCAACCTGTAGCCAGGAACAATGTGCCCTGTCCCTGTGTGCATTGATCACATTGTATATTGCACCACCTGCCCACCTGCAGTGGTGACATCCAGGAGGCACATGGGTCTGTAGATAAGTGGATTATGTACTGTTGCGCCCTTAGTTTGGATCCTTTGAGCAACAGTATGGAAGTGTGATAGTGCAGATTTACTCGCCATTATTAGGGTATGTAGGACAATACAGACATCCACACACATATCATGTAATTAACAAGGATGTATATATTAATGCAGCTGTGTGTGTGTATGATATGTATATGTGTTATGCAGATATATGGGGAGAGTCTATGTGTCAATGTGATATATATAGCTATATATATCGGTATATATCTATTTGACACTGCATGGCGATAGATATACTAGGTATATGATAAAGAGATAGTGACAGACAGATATGTATACGTATATGTCTGTATGTATAGACATATCTATACATAACAGGTCATTCTGATAATGGGGTAACAGAATGGTGCTCATTTTAACTGTTTGGGCATGCCCAGTGGGACTGTTAGTACTTATATAGTGACTCTAGGCCACACCTACATGTACTCCAGTCTGGCATTTTATATGTTACAGACCATACCTCTCAACTGTCCAGAATTTTAGCAGAATGTCCAGAGTTTTGGCTCATAATTTTGGTCTATTCCTCATAAAATGTGTGGCTTCCTGGCAAATCACTTGGATGAACTGAGGATTGAAATCAGTAAATAGTAACATAAATTTGAGTTTCTGACTTCAAATCCTTCATAAAAATGTCTGTTGAAACAAATCCTGTTATTCTAGAAACTTTTTAAGTTTATGAGAGCAGAATTTAAAATATGCTCCTATTTATGGGCCTTTTCCCCCCATTCTGTTGGGCTTTGTCCAGACTTCTTGCACTAAGAGGTTGAGAGGTATGTTACAGACATCAACATCTGTCCCTGTTTCTGCAGTCCTGCGCTTCAGTCAAAATGTCCATGGCATTCCCCAGCTGTTTGCTGTACTTAATATGCAAGTGGGGTTCATAATTTTACACCACACACAGAATGACAATATGTGTAAACACCAACATAATAATACCTCACATGGAAAAGATGTGACTACTTCCAGATTAGAACTATAAACACCACCACCTATGCTAACTTTCCTAATCCAGTGGGGCACACATGCTACCAGAGAGAGAGGAATTATTCATTACATATTCAATAGCATAAATATGTACGTTGTTATTTCTGCTTTATGTGGGACATACAACTTGTGTTAGAGTACTAATTTACAGCCTGAGATTGCCTGTTCTGCTGATATACCATTGCTGACTTACTGTTAAAGCAGTTATATGGGAACATGACTTTGTTGGTGGTGGGGGAACAACAGCACATAATCCGCTGGGATAGACAGTAGTCCAAATATCACGTGACACCACTGTTTAACATCTCCCTTGACTGATGTAGTGAATATTCCAACCATGAGACCTAGAGATTATTATGGGACACATACTATTGGACTGGGTATCTGTAGTCCCATGTGGATGTTACAGCTGTCCAAATAGCCCACTATATCCTTGCATAAATGCAGCATATCCATACATATGATAAGGCATTATATTAATCCTGACAAATAGTGTGTGGGTTAGAGACTTACCTTGCAAATGCAGCAGTTGACAGAACTGTAGTTCAGGGCTATCTCTGTGTGATGCAAGCAGTACACAGCCAATACATTGATAGGTACAGGTTGTGTGGGTTGACTGGGATCAACAATTTTACTATATGTATGTGAATAGGAGTAATGTGTCAGTCCTTATGGCCCAAGGTTGTCAGTGAACGTGCTATGCATAGTCTCTTAGCCAAAGCCAGGTCATACTGGGTACACCAACATCTGCCTACAAGGGCATCATCAAGGGGTTCCTCCTCCATGTCCTCCTGTGAGTGTGGCTGTGGTGACCTAGACAGTGGGGGGGATGTGTATCCCTTCCCTTTACTGATCCTGTTGCAGCTGTTTCCAAAGGATCATATTGTGTAGCATGGCACATAATGTGAATATCTGTGCACATGTGGCTGGAGTGTACTGCAGGGCTCCACCAGATATATTTAGGCACAGGAACCGTGACTTCAGAAGCGCAAACACACACTCTATGATGTTCCTAGTATGTGTGTGTGCCTCATTATGGCATTCATCCATGGGTGTGTGTGCATTTCTGATGGGTGGTCATCATCCACGGTTCTAGTGTGTAGTCAGCATCCCCCCAGTAAATGGCCATGTGGGATGTTCTCGCTAGCAAACATCTGGTACAGCTGTGATGCATGCCAGATATGGCAGTCGTGATAACAAACAGGGCTGCCAGCACACACATTCATGGTAATGCCCTAGGCATTGCACATGACCTGGCAGTTGATGGAGTGGTACCCCTTGCGGTTGATGTAGATTCTACCCTCCTCACTGTGTGGTGATTTGATGTGTGCATGATTACCATCTATGGCACTCAGTACCTCAGGGTAGTGTGCTACATGGTAGAAGTATTGCATATTGCTGGCCAACATCTCAAGGGTGAGAGAAAAGAAATGTGCTCATGGCATCCAGGAACTAGTTGAGTACCCTGGATGTTGATGCCTGTGAGACCCTCATCATGTCCCTGGTTGGTCTTTGGAAGGTACCTGTAGCTAGTATCCTAAGGGCTACACATAACTTTGTTTCCACTGGGATGGGTTTCCATCTGTTGGCTCCGGGTCTGAGTTGAGGCAGAGCTCAGTGAGTTCTTCTAGTATGTCCCCTTCCACCCTGTAGCACTCTGCAATCTCCAGCTCATGTAGCCCCGGGAAGGTTACCCTTGGCCTGAACCCTCTTCTCCTTCTCTTTCTAGGCCTATTGTCAGCAGCAGAAGCAGTAGCAGCACTGACTTTAGCATCTAGCACATACAGATGTAACAGACCTGCAGCAGCCCCTAGCATTCTTTCAGTTAAGATTCCCAAGTCTGTACTCCAATGGTGCAGAGTATGTGGGAAGAATCAGACTGCAGGATGAATACATAGTTTATAGTGCTGTACTGTAGGTGCTGACTCTGACTGGCTACCTATGGTACACTGCACCTGTCTAGTATATCATTAACATCATTTAATAGCCCTAGTTTAAGTCAAACAGGGGTCAACACTAATTAATATGTCACTGGCTTTTAGATACACTCAGCACTGCAGCTCGTCATGCAAACATGCTCTCCATAGGTAAACAAGGCCAGTACTCATACCCGCCCAGATTTCCATGCTCAGTATAGTGGAGCGCCATGCAAACACTGTGAAACGTGTGCCCCATAAGTAAACAAAGCTTAGAAGTTATTGGACACGCCCTCCTCTGATGTCAGCTAACTTCTCTGTACACACCAACATAGAGTTCGGAGTCTCTGCCTACATGGCGGGGATATGCAGACATAATTACCCTTTATACTATTCAGCAACTCCACCTCATTTGCATAGGGATCCATGCTCGCAGCCTGGAAACTACACGCTTCAAAGCCCTACCATGTTAGCAACAGCACCAATGCACCATTGCAAATACTCCATGCAGGGACCAGTAATACATTTCTGTCACATAATATTAATTTTGTTTTTTCCATTTTTTTTTTTTTTTTTTTATGAAGCATGCTTACACACTGTGGCTTGTAACATGCCCAAATTATTAAAAAAAGAAATTTAATTTAACTGATTTCCTTTAATTTTTCTGACATATGAAGGATAGTTTACTCATATTTGTATGTGGTATGCCATTTCTGTCCATCTATCTACATTTTTACAGCCCCTTTTCAATGCTTACATTCTCGTACATAGAATTTTTCCGTGTACATTATGGACACTGACACTGGGTCTGCAGAGTTGCCTGTCTGCTTGCTTGATCACTCCACCTGCCCCATTTGCATGAGATTCATCTGCTTATGAGGTGATTTGCATGCCATGGAAGCTTCCATGTTGGCGCTTGGGGGATGATTTCTGGTAACCTTTTGAAATGTTGGAACCTGCTTTACTAAAATGGAGATGGCCATTTTTGGGGGGTTGTGGGGGGGACTGGCCCACACAGGAAAAATCAAGTTTAAAATTATGTTCAATATTCACTCTTCTCCTACAGTTTTTGTGTTTTTTCCACCATGTTGGCACTCGGCATTACGAGTTCCAACATTTCAGTAGGATGCCATGATTTTTTTATCTTTGATTCTTGGCTTCAGCCAGATTTCAGAGATGACTAGTACATCAAAAGTATGAATATTTAACCAAGCCTAAAGGTCAGTTGTTTTGTTAGGGATGCTGCTGATATTGGTGTGCTAGAATTTTAGTCCAGAATGTACTGTGGACCAAGTATGTGAGTCGAAGGGACAAGTAGGCATAGTATTGCACAACACCATCTTCCCTGATAAGGATTCCTTTTTTTATTTCTGAAATGCAAATGGTTCATCAAAAGTTTCAAGGTGGACAGCATCTCCATATTGTAATGTGGGTGAAAGACAGATTATTTAATGTGTACTGGTGTGTTGGTGTAGCTATTAATGGCTATTAATGGCTCCTGTAGAAATGTATTTATTGTGCAATACGTAAAATATCAGAATGCATTTTGATAAGGTTACTGCAGCAGTAAAATATATATGTTGAAGAATTATACCGGATTGTTGAAGAAATGGATCAGTCTGTGTCTACCAACCTTATTAGGATCCAGGTAATCACTTTTTTACAGCAGTCTGCTAGCACTTTAAATTCATCCTTTCTTTCATTCTTACAAACGCCTTGCAGAAGTTTTAGGAGAACGTCTCTCATGGGATCAAGGTTTGACTGTTACATTTTATGGAATGAAACAATTTTTGATGCTTCTCTTTCATTTAGTAGAGATTTAGGACTAAAGGTAAAATTATCCTTTCTGAGAACAGCCATTCTTCCTATGGTGTAAAGCTGTCAGAGTAGATATGGTAGTCTGCTGATATACTGAAGGTACAGCTCTTTATTGATGCTGAAGTCTGATCTTTTTCATAGGAAATTTATTTCCACAATAGTCTTCTGCCTTTTCCTTATCAAGTTGTTTTTTTTTACAATTACATTTGTTTTGCAGTTAATCTGTCAGAGTCTATACAGTCTTCATTGATGGAAATCTGAGTACTGGCACCTCCAGCAACTCGCTAAGCTTTTGGTATGACGCATATTGTTCCTGCATACTCAGTCTAACAGTACTAATATGAAAGCAGAGTTTTAATAATAAGCCACGTGCAACAGAAGAAGCATAACAAGGTATGGAAAAGAAGGTTTTTGATTCCAAAAGGCAGCTGAGAGCAACAGATATTTCTATCACTTTGAGGATCGAGAGTGCGACATGCAAACTTGTGCCAGATGGGAAAGTTATTACTGCATACATGTTTAAGAAAAATGCAGCACAGATTGAACATAGAATTTTACCTTGTCAATAAAATAAGTTTAAAAAAGGAAAAGAAAAGGAACTTTGCAAAGAATTGTGCTCATATCTCAAGTTAAATAATAAAACATAAACTTTATGTCTATTATTTTAATTATCCTTTATTGACTGGGTTGGTCTTTCTAGGCCAGCAGCATACTTTCAATGTAGACCTGAGGTATTATTCTGTCTGATTAGGAGAAATTGGCCAGGACATTGGAGACCTTCCCCCTACCCTTTTCTGTTCAGGGAGTTTTTGAGTGGCCGCAGGCAGGGAGGGAGCAATGATAGAAGATGAGGCGGCAGCAGGAAACGCTGCAGGGCAAACAACGGATAATGATATTAGCAACGTGGAAATTACAGTCATAAATGATAGTGTATATAGGACACAAAACTACTAAATTAAGAAAAGAGGAACAGCCAGAAGAGAATTACCCAATTTCTGGTAGTCAGAAGAGCAAGAAATGTGAAGGGGAAGCCAGGAAACTGAGACTGTAAAAATGTCTATCATATTACTGAGATACACAATTTAGCTAACTGAGGTTCATGCAATTAGACAGTGAACTGATAAGGAAATGGAGAGTGTAACACAGGGTGAAAGAGACAGTGAATCGAGCCATTTGGGCAATGTTGGAACTACGCATGTTACAGCATGGACTTACACACAGTTTGTAACAACTAGCTCAGCAAAAGAAGGAGATTTAAGCAGTACTGAGGGATGGTGGAAACCCTTACTACAAATATCAAGGAAGGATGGACTAACAACAAACAAGTATTTCATATAGAGACAATGTTGTTATTCCTTTAGGGTTTAATATATCTGCACTGCATAATTTGCAGCTAGTGGGATTTGACTTTAATGGCTTGAATGCTTTAATATTGGCTTGTGAAAAAAGTAAAAAGTAAGTGAGCATTCCGAAGCCGTTTAGCTGGAGCTCTTGTATATCTTTAAATAGTTATATGCATATCTTCCATAGGCTTCCTTCAAAGGAGGTTTAAAATATTAGACAATGAAGACTCTGACTAAAAATGATTTTTTTTTTATAATTTTGCTTATGAATTTTTTAAAGGTATTTATTTACTTATTTTAGGTCCTTCACCCACTACTTGCTGACCATCAACTCCCACAGTCTACTGTCCCTTTTGTTCCTCATGGGGTGAGGGTTTTTCCAGCCCATTAATTCCCAAAGAGGCAAGAGCCAATCGTGGAACCATAATCCTGACAGCCATTTGGGCATTTTTATTACTGTGGCCTAAACCCTCATCCTAGTGGTGACATGAACTCCATGCCACTGCAGAGGGGCTACCTATACTCCTGATACAAAAGCATTGTATTGGCTTGGTTTTGCCCACCCACATCCCTCTCACTGGGACTTCTTCCTGGGAGAGTGGCATAGACCACTCCATTGGTGGGTCAATTCACAGCAGAGGGGTACAGCCACTGCAACCCTCTCTCCAGATAAGTGTGATATATACGTTACACACCTATTGCCACTCCATCCCACCTTATCAACCTTCCTGAGCTGCTAATCAATCTTAAGTCACCTAGGTTGCAGGCAGGGCTTAGAGCTTTTTCAAAATAACATTTGAAACATTTGCTATTGCTGAATATGTGATAAAAAAGCTCTTTGCTGTCTATGGTCAGACTGTTTATCTACTGAATTAAATTTAATGCAAAAAAGAGACTGTTCATTTTCTGAACGACAGGCATTCAGGTACATGAATCAAAATCTATTTGTAATAAAACAATGTCAAAATATATTTTACACTTTATATTAATACATTTACATTAACATACTTGGAAAATAATATATATATATATATATATATATATATATATATATATATATATATATATATATATATTTTTTATGTAAACGCTTTTATAGGAAAACCCTATTGTTGTCGTTTGTTGGATTGATCCCATTAATCATTGCTAATCAGTACTGTGACCTGTCATCATAAAAAGGGAATAATGTTTGTTTTATTAGATTCTGATGAAGTCCAGTGTACAGATGAAAGCATTTAATCTTGCTGGCTTTTGTGTTCAATAAAATGCTTTTGAGGTAAACTTTACTGTGGAATTCATTATGGTCAACTGCTGGCATCACTAGTTTGATTGTTTGAGTTGCCTGAGTAACACTACACCATTTTCCTATGATTTAGTTGGTTTTCTGGTGTCACAGTCTATCATGGATTTTTTGGCTTATATCCTTCCATACTTTCCCCCATTCAGAGGAACATGATTAACTTGGGTTCAGAATTGGCTATTGTCAAAGGGGGGGGGGTCTTACAAGACTGATTGAGCTTGTAAGACAATCAGGAAGTGGAATTGTTACTAGCATTTTTTGTCCCGTCCCCCCCCCCTCCTTCAGCACCAGCACCAGCTCCAAATGGCAGGCATATTTCTGATACCCATATTGAGGAATTAGGACAAGTTGATGGAAGACCTTCTATGGACAATGCTGGAATGTGTGGTAGATATGTTATTTGTACACTGCAACATGAAAAGGACAAGGACCGGGTCTGCGGAACAAAAGTACTGTACCAAAATGAACTTTTGCTGCTGTAGCTTCCACAAAGGCAGGATCTAAACAAGTAGCTGGTAGTGTGAACAGTGGTGGTGGGAATACACAGATCAGCTTTAATGGAATTGGACAATTTAAAGACATTAATGATCCTTCTGCTTATAGTTTTCAGAATGGCTTTAACAATAATGTTACTAGTTCTAACAGAAGGAACAAAAATTTTGCTGGAACTACTGGTAAAACTGGTAGTAGCATGAACATTCATGCAGAACATGCTGTTAACTCAGGTGTTACATATTTTCAACATATTTTAGAGAAAAACTTTGACTTTGAATCTGGAAGTTGTTTGCATGAAAAAAATGCAACTGTGGATTGTAATATTGTCAATTCCTTAAAATATTTAATTTATAGTATGAAGAAATTGTTAGTAAAAATTAAGACATTGCAAATTGATAACGATTATTTAAAGAAGTGCTTAGAATTGAATATAGTCCCGCAAGGACTATGTGTTTTTAAATTTCCTTTTGGGTTAATACATAACAATCAGATGTATGAAGATTTTGTCCAGATGTTTAATTATCACGGTTGCAAATTAATGCATATGATTATAAAGTTTAATGATATTAGAATAGTTAACTTACGTAAAGAAGTGGATAAATCAAATACTGACATTAAAAGTATTTAGTTTTTGAAAAATGGGAAGGATATTATTCTAAAATCATTTTTAATGTTGAGAGGAATTGTTCTAATATGGTTAAGAAAATGAAGAAAAAATTGGATAGGGACATTAAACAATATGAAAACCATGAATACTACCCTATAAAACCTGACATTGGACAGTATATACCTTACACAAATGGTAAGAGGGAAGACTACGAGGTTGGATCAACCAGAAAAAATTGGTCATCTGAATCCAATAAGAGGAGTTGCCAGGATTTTCATTACATCCACCCCTCTCAGAGACTGAAAGGAATCAGACAGCAATAGAGGGATTTAGGACAAAAAGATCAAGAGAGCCACACAGGGTATTGGAGAGGAGGAAGGAACAGGATCAATTACCAACAGTGGAGGAAAATAAGATAGTGTACACCAGTAAAAGATTTAATATTTATAATTAAACAAGTAAGACCATTACCAATGAATATTTTACCTTGTATCAAAAAGGGCTGAAATTTGTCCTTAATAGGAATTTTGATATAGTTGATACCCTAACTGAAGTTAAGTTCTTTATTAGGAAAATGAACTTAGCACTATTTTTTGAAGACAGGCCAAATGAAGGGTTAACACTTTACATTCAAAGGAAGTTATTAAAAAGAAAAGTACTTTCAAACCTCCATCTTCACCGTACTCTGAACATCTTGGTAAAAGCAATTATAGATGGTTTCTACCACTTCAGTTCTAGTATAAACAATAAACAGGTTTTTATTCGCAAAGAGGACGTAAGGAAATTACTTGACAATTTACGAAAAGAGGAGGAATTGTACTTTATAATTCCACTGATTACTCTCGAGTTATGAATGATATATTATATGATACAAATATTTATTCACCTGTGTCCCTGAATGAGGTATCTATAGCATATTGTAGGATAGATTCCTACTTGGAAGAATATTTGGTTGAACAGAGAATAACTGCTGAGATTTAAGATAGGTTGAAGTGGAGAAACCTGCAGTTCCAACTATTTTTGGCATTCCCAAAATCCACAAGAGAACAGTAAATCCACCTTTTAGACCAATAGTGGCAGCAAGGGGATCAAAAACTCGCCCACCTCAGGGTCTGTATTGACTGATGGGTTAAATCAATACATCAAAATGTTACCCATTTGATTAAGGATTCTTGAGATTTTTTGGGGACACTAAAACATGATATGTGGTCCAAGGATTTAATTTATTTAGCTATTGACATTATGGATTTATTTACTAGTATTCTCAAGAACAAAGGGTTAGAGGACTTTCATAGTAGTTTAACAAGGTATAGTAATTTTTCCAACAATAAAATTAGTTGGCAGAAATTATGGCTATTGTTTTGGACTGCAGTTTTATACTCTTTGAGGGAGAGTATTTCAAGCAAATACAAGGAATGGCTATGGACGCCTCTTGTGCCTCATGTTATGCCAATTTAGTAATGTTAGACTGGGAGAATCGCACAGTATTTTCATCTGATTTCTTTTAAGTATATTAAATTGTATGTTAGATTTTTAGATGATATTTTTATATTCTGGAGAGGTTGAGTTTCATTTATTAGCAAATCATAAAGTAACTTAATAAGTCATTCATTTTTTTTAATTTACTTACAGTTATGACATGAACAAAATCAATTATTTAGATACTTTAATTTCACATACTAAGGCTTTATATCTATTACATATAGGAAGCTAACATTTAGCAATTCGTACTTGAAATGCACTAGATGTCACCCCCCTTAAGCAAAAGAAAACTGTATTAAAAGAGCAATGCTTTCAGGAAGTCAGAATGACGTCCTATTTGGAGGACTTACTGAATGAACTTGAAATAGTGGCCAATATGTTCTTGGATAAATTATACACTTTAAATATAGTAAATGACATTATGACACATGTTCAAGCTGAATGGGGTAAAAAGTATAACCCCCTGTTGGGGACTTGGATAGATCATGCTAATCGTGTGAGAGGAATAATTATGAAAGAGCCCTTGTAGTCCAATACTCACAACAGGCTGATGACATTAAAATATTATAAGAAAAAAATGGAACATTTTGAAAACTAAACTTATTATTTTCCACTTGTTAGGTTTAGAACATAAGTTTATTTGTAAAACACATAGGGGTTTACAAGAATGTTTTGTGGGGAGCTTTAAACATATCTCTCGCACTATTACTGAAAAAGGGACCTCAAAATGTGGAGAATGTCCTCAGTGTAGTTACACTTTTGAGGAAAATTTTTTAGCTTTGGATAATTATCTACACACAAAAGTATTGTTTGAGAAGGGGAACTGTACATCAAAGTTTGTTCTTTATTCAGATAAGTGTTCAGGGTGTTCCGCTTTTTATATAAGGAAAACAGAACGGACCCTTCAAAGGAGAATATACGAACACCAATATAACATAATGAAATGTAACAAAAACAGTGCACTATATAAACAGACAAAAAGTTGTCCCCTATAAAAAAGTTGTGAAAATAAGTTATTATCGGAAGCTAGGGAGGTTAAATGGCAAATGAAGTTAAATGCAAACTATTACCCTGGTATAAATTAAACTATATTCATATACTCATTGTTGGCAATGAGGGCCAATAAATGTTAACACTATTGTAATATTTTCCTCAAACAGTGACTTTTAACTTTTGTATAAACATACTTTTTATACATATATACTTCTATAACATGTATATTTTCACATATTTTATATCAGACACTTTTTTATGCATTATATTAATATATTTATAATATACATATATGTATATATATATATATATATATATATATATATATATATATATATGTATATGTATATATATATATATATATATATATATATATATATATATATATTATAGGACAGCCCTATTGTTGTCTTTTGTTGGAATAGTCCAATTATCATTGTTAATCAGCACCATGACGTGTCATTATAAAAAGGGAATAATGTTTGTTTTATTAGATTCTGATGAAGTCCAGTGTAGGGACAAAAGCGTTTAATCTTGCTGGCTTGTGTGGTCAATAAAAAGCTTTTGAAGGGAATTTTACTGTGGAATTCATTTTGGTTGACTGCTGGCATTACCATTTTTGATTGTTTGAAATAAAAAGGTATTTGATGATCATTCTGCATGGAGTGAGGCAGCAGAGGTTTGGGTATTACTGTCTGAGAAAGAAGCTAAGGTTGTAAATATTACAAGTGGGACTGTTGCAAATGGGAAAAATGAAACAGTGCATTATGTTTTTTGAGGGGCACAGTCTAATTTAATTCAATATTGTAATAAAAGCATTAAAGAGGATGCATTCAGTGTGGAAAAAGGGTACAGTAAGAAAGAAAGAAATATATATATATATATATATATATATCTATATATATATATATATATATATATATATATACACACACACACACACACACATATATATATATATATATATATATATATATATATATATATATATTTTTGGTTTGGATGCCCTGAAATGTTAGACAATATGGTTGGTGATTGGAGGTAACAAGATAAAAAGGCTCTAGTGAACAACAGGAATGAAAAAGGGTATATAGGATAAACAAGGGGAGTGCTAGAAGGAAAACAAAATGAAAGCAGTGTTCACACTGGAATAAAAGGAGAAAATGAGCAACCTTATCAAACAATGACTAATTATGATATTATAGACAATGAAGTGGGAAAAGTTGAAGAAGAAGTAGAAAAAATGAGAAGGAATAAGTCTATAGAAACTAAAGTATGAAAAAGGAAATTAAAAGATGGGGACCGGCGAAAAGACTTCAAGAAAAGGGGAAGGATGATTTACGAATTGCCTTGTAAAATGTTAGCTGTATAATTAATGCAGTTAGATTATTAAATACATATGTACATTGTAAAATATTATGTGTAGAAGTGATATGATTTCTTGATATTAGGTTATTAAAGCAAGAACAAAAATAACAATTGCAATATGTATGGCAACAATTGCTATATGTGTGGTAAAGTGAAACAAAGAGTTTGGGGGAACATCCAGGTTGTGGAATTGCTGTTTTCATAGGATAACATGTTATTAAAGTGTTGGATATGATGATAGGTGTACCAGGCAGGTTAATATGTGACATGTCAATAGGTAGAAAAGCATATAGAATTGTATAATTAAATGTAAATATGGGAATGATGGGGAGTGATGAATTAACTGAATAATTTACAACACTTTTTACTGTGAATCTAAGTGTGGTCATCATATATAGTGAAAAATTTTAACTGTAATTTAAGGAAAAGTAAGGGAAAACATATAAAACTTTGTAGATAGGTGACAGACATGTATGTGGGGCTTCGATATACATATAAAAGAAGGTTAAATAAAACAGAAATTGTTTTTTGTTGTTGTCAGATGATTTAATAGAGGTTCAAAGAGAGACAGATCACAAAATTACTTGGACAGGTATAAATATAGGACAAATGAGAGAAAGGACAGGTTTCAAAACATTGACTTGAAAATATTTAGAAAGAGAAGAGATGAAAGAAATGAAAGAGCAAAGGAGATTATTACAGAAAGAGCATGATCAATGAGACCATTTTATGGACAAAATGGTGGGTGACAAAGGAAATACAGAAATATGTATTTTATTGTAGAGAAGGACATAAGGTATTAGAAAGATAGTATAAGCTGGTTTTGCAAAAATAAAAATGAGGTTTACGTGAAGTTAAACGGGAAACTATGATTAAGAATGGAAATTGGACTATAGTAAATATAAAAAAAAAAAAAAATATATATATATATATATATATACATACACACACATGCACACACACATTATACACATATATAAGCAGAACTGTACAGTAAACATGAAGAACAAAGAACAAAAGGAACTCAGTTTTATTAACTTTGTTAAGGATGAAGAGCATAAGATGGAAAAATTAGTAAATGAAGAGGGGTAATAGGAAGAAGGAAAGAATAATGTAAAAAGAATCATGGAAGAATATATGAAGAAAATGTATGAAATATGATAAAAAAAGAAAAGCAAGGACAGTGGGAGGTGAAAAACATAAAAAAGAGGAAAATGAATGGGTAGTTAGAATAAATTAAATAAAGTTAGAAAATATTCTAGGTAAGGTAAAAAAAATGGTTCACCAAGACCAGATGGTTTTGGCTCTGTTTTGTTTTTCCACACAGTTGCAAAGCAATGAAAAATGTTTATTTGCAAGTTTAGAATGAATGGCAAAGTAATGGGTTAGGTTAGAGAAGAGGGCTTAAGGGGTAGTAGGGACCTCAGCTTAATAGCTCATCTTTAGAAATGATGCATGGATTCTGTGGATTCTGTCATAACCACTTTGTACCCTGTTAATACATTCACAATCACTCATTTAACTGCTAGCTTACTAAGCTTCACTTCTGTTATGAAAAAGAATATGTACACTGTGCCGGCCAACTATAAATTAAGACAACTGGCAGTTTCTGCATCTTTTCAAAAAGACAGCTTTCCTTTTGTGTTTGACATGATAAGCAGCAGACCTAAAATACATTTTGTTTTACTGTCCTATGCTGCTGTGTCTTTGCGGAATGTCACTTTAAATTATATAGCATTGTTTTTAAGTTGGCCTTGTAATGCAGTGGCCAATACACAGGTTAATTGCCTAATAAGTAAAGGTCTAATAATTGCCCAAGAGCACATCAATAATGAAATGCATGATTTGAGCAGAAGTTGGATCTCAGCCCTTCAGATCAGTTTTACCATGAAACTGCTGAAGCAGCTTAGACTGGGATGCTACACTGAAAATTAAAGAAAAGAGAAAACAAAATCAGCAAAGATATCTATAAAGATGAAAAAAGCAGAACCTTTCTGGAGGAATGAAGACAATTTCTAATGATTTAGTGCCTTTGTCAAATGAAGCTTAAGAGATTATAGATATATATTTTTCTCATTCCATATATATATATATATATATATATATATATATATATATATATATATGTGTGTGTGTGTGTGTGTGTGTGTATGTGTGTGTGTGTGAGTGTATCTGTGTATTTACACACATTTGTTTATTTATTTTTCATTTATCTTTTGTTGACTGGATTAGTCCTACTAGGCTGAAAGCCTCTTTCCAGTGTAGACCTGAGGTGATATTTATACTATTAGATGACATTTGGCCAGGGCATCAGGAACCTTACCCTACTCTTTTCGATAGGTTCACCTCAGCTACCATCATTTCAAACAGATCAGGCCTCAGTTTAATGTCTCATCCAAAAGACTTCAGATGTGCAGGAGAGACCCATGGCCATTGATCTAGAAGTGTTGATTTTCATCCCAGCTGGATAACAATCAACAGGAAATCACTGCGGTGTATGCTGTATATCACACACACTTCAGGCTAAAATAAAAAAGTATATATCTGTAAACAATATAGATGCAACTGGCACATCCCCAACCCAGACACTGCCCAAACCTTGGCTGAAACTTATTATTTTGACCATGAAAATCACAAATAAGCTTAGGAATTACATCCCACAGACTGGGACCTACATCTCCTTAAATGTATTCAACTAAATGTACAGAATGTTTATGCATCATACTCATAGGTTCAGAGGTAAGTGCTGGGCTAGCTGCCCTTGTAGGCCATTTTAAGCATAACCAATTTCTCTCAAGGGTGAAATCAAACCCTGTACCCTGTGTCTGTGAGGAAAACACCTTAACTTTAATACCAAGCCCCAACCCTTGTAGGATGGGGATTAGAAGTGAATTGGTAGATATGCAGTGGCAGCTATAGGACATCATTTTGCTGTAATGTTTCCCACAAGATGTCCCAGAAGACAATGTACTACATCTTTCCCAAATTAGCAAAATATATAAAGATAATCTGTGTGCAGTCCAGGACCCCTACCAATATTAAATAACTATTCCGCAGTTCTAATCTGAGAATGCAATTTTCATTTTTTCTCCAGGCTTAGAGGCTTGACTATTTGATGATGCCTGATTTCCTGTACCCTGCAACACACTTCACAAGGGAGGCTGATGAGTTTGATCCCTCTATAGGCAGAATATCATGCTAGTGCCTTTTGAAAAATGGGACAGATTTCCTAGTTTGCCATTCTGTAGGTACTATCCCAGCCTTCCAAGAAATGTTGAAAAGTGATATCACCGTAGTCTTCAGTGTATTCAGTATTTCTGAACAGGTGTCTTCCACTCACACAAACATACCACAGCAAAACAAGTTAATAATTGCACTGATTTCCTCTTGAGGATGAATACACTTCCACCATCTGTTTCTGTCAGTGCTTCCTCAGAGGAAGACATGCCCACCAAAATGAGAATGTCTTCAGAGTTTTCCTCCATCTCCTAAAAATGTGCACAGTTAAAGTCAGCATTTCACCCCCATTGCTGGGTTGGCATAGGCAATATCCCACCTCACTGCTAAGTCGAAGGATAGCTTGGTAGAACCTTTTTTAGAACATTCCAAATTCATTTTCCATGACCTCATCAGACTCATCCCACATCTGTACTTTTCCTTTGCCAGCTACTGCTGCCGTCTTCCTGGCAGGTTAGTACCTATCAGTGAGATCCAGAAAACCTCCAAATGCATTCTACAGAAGGCCTCATTTTTCTAAGCTGTCCAATTCCTTCTCTGACAGTGTCCACCCCCATTTAATAAGGTACTTAAATGGCAAACACCAACCACCTTTTGTAATAGCCCCTTGTCACTCACCAAGCTATTTTGGACATTAAGCAAGGTCCACTAAGAATTCATGTCCCCTACCTTTCATGTTGTACTGAAAAAAAAGATGGAGTTGGAATCATCCCACACAGTGACATCACCAGTTATTTCCAGGACATTTTTACTATATGCTTGGTATTCCTGCCTGCCACAAACTCATTACCAAATGGAACAACCCAGTTACTTCAAATCCATTCCTTGCATCTCCCATGAACTTTCACTCTTGCATCTTCAGACGGTGCCGCTATGAAAAAATGTTTTTGTTAACAGCATATTTATTTGAACAGTGGGATTTTGTAGCTGACCTGGCTGTTTTCAAAGCAGTGTAACATCTGACTGCGGTATTAGACCATTCAGTTATTTTTCATTATCCGCTGTATCCTAAATGTGCAATGCAAAAACACACACACAAACACACACGCACATATATGCAAGCACGCACACACACACACACACACACACACACACACACACACACACACACACACACACACATATATGCAAGCACGCACACACGTGCACACACACAGACACACAGACAGGAACACTCACACATGCATGGATGCACACACACGTGCACACACACACACACACACACACACACACACACACACACACACACACACACACACACATATGCACATGCACACATTCACATTCACACACACACACACACACACACACACACACACACACACACACACACACACACACACACACACACACACACACACACACACACACACACACACACACACACACACACACACACACACACACACACACACACACACACACATTCACACACACACACACACACACACACACACACACACACACACACACACACACACACACACACACACACACACACACACATATGCACATGCACACATTCACATTCACACACATACACAAACAATCAGACACACACACACTAGCCAGGAAGCAAACCAGTTGCTGGGCGGCAGCAGTGCTAAATATTACAACAGTATACTTCTCTCATTGGCCCAATTCTTCTTATCAAGTTAATGTTGCTTCTTTTATCTAGTAGAAGTAGGGCAGACTTTTACAAGTGTTAGCAGTGGCTGAACATATACTGTTGAAAAGATGAATGAGGTTTAAGGTTGAATTTGTTGTGAAAATGGCAAAAATATGGCAAAACTATATGATTAGAGCAGAATGCCACTATTTCTGCTCCAATATTTGGAAATAATCTCAGGAGCAGCCTGAAATGTATAGTAGACTAAAACTGTCAGAATTTATGCAATTTGTAAAGTGATGAGTGAGTAAGTTAAACTCACATGACAGTCTGCACTGCTACTGTCATTTCATGATTCACAGTCTTTGGTATTACTATGACACTGAGCAGTGAGACACATTCTGTTAGATTTTGTATTAAACCGGTGGAGCTTAAATGTGACTTGACTTGGAAGCTTTTGCACTGCAGAAGGTCAAGTGATAAAATGTTTTTTCACCAGGGCCAGTAGGAATATCTAAGTAAAGTTTACTTATTCATTCCCTCGAGGAAGGATAGTCTCACTCAGCCAAAGACTACCTCAGAAGGGAGACCAGGGAAGAGGCATTATAACACTAACATAGGATCATTTTGTTTGCGTAGTCTATCAATCTAAATTTAGACCTGTCAGGAAAATCAAATTGACTTGAAAAAAAGTCATTTGGATATAGGGAAGAAAATGTAAACTCAATACTGGCAGATGTATTTGTTAGAACTGAACTCACAGCCCTGATAGTATTAAAAGCAGCAATAGTTAAGTGCAGCTATCCTACTTGCATGTGCCAAAAGGTAATTTTTGTCAGCAGTTAGTGATTTACTAGTTAATTATACAAACTATTACTCCTGCAGTATTTTATATAGCAAGCATCACACATTTTGTTATAGTCATATATGAAAGACATTATAGGCATATGTTTGAAGTTCTGTGCAGTTTGTTTGCAATGATAAGATAAAAATAAACTGTATTAAGGAACAGAAAAAAGCCTTAAAGGCTGCCATTTGCAAGATGTCCTACAAATGGAAACTGAAAAGAGTTTTTATTCATGCACAAATGTTTCCTTTGCACAATGAGGCAAATGTCTCTTTCATGCTATACTCATTTTGCTTGCGAAACAAAGGTCTTTTTCCAAGTAACACTTCCTACGTGCTTCCATTCTCAGCAAGTTTCTTTCTCCTACATAAAAATTCCCCATTACTGAGAGGCAAATGTCTCTTATGCACAAGTATTCTCCCTGCATTAAGTTGTGAACTTATTTCCTAAAAAATATTTCCTCTGTCCTAAGTGGCAAACATCTGTGACTAGTAGGGCTAAATCAATCTCTTTTTATCACCTCATAGGAGGTGCTCCCAATACATTAATGATGCCTGCTCTTCTCTGCCTTGAATCACCCACTCTAATAGCAAATCACATCAGAAAAAAAAAACTATTACCTTACACATAAATTATATATGTACTTTAGCTCAGCAATCTGGCTTATATCATGAAGCAGTGCTTTCTCCATCAATCCACAAAACCAGCAAAAAATTTAACATGTTCTCCCTAAGCATTATTATCCACTCCATACTTACTATGGTTCTATACCTTCAGGACTGGTGATGGGATCCAGATAACCTATCCAGACTAGTGATCATGTTACACAACCCTTTTACTTCCTGATTATATCTAGGGTGATCAAAATCTGTTTGCTAACCAGATTTTTTCGGAGCTCATCCACTGAAGGCATTGGATACCTCTCAGTCTCTAAAAGATATCGACATTTTATAGAGCCATTCATTTCAGGGACAAGACAGACTGTTCCACTTCTTAATAACTTCCAATTTAAGCCATACCTATCAACCTGGAAACATCAGAAATATGGACAAAGGATCACAAAAAATAGGTACAAATCTGCACACTGATTAACATAAAATTGTATATATAATTATGTAACCACACCCACTCAAATGGAATTGTGGGATACCAACTTTCAAACACAAACTGAAGAACAGACAAACAAAATATGGCCCCAGACCCTGAATAAAATGGTAACCATTTTTTATGAAATGTGTAGCAATGATGGTCACCGGGAAGGGGGAAGATAATGAACCTTAGGATTTTGTTTTTGGTGACTTGCAGTATGTGGGTTTTATGGTAAACATAGGGAATTTAATGGTAGTAGGCAATATTCTAATCTTATCCAAAGAATATTATAGCTTGCTAGGACCTCCAAAAGTCATTCTCCATGGCCTACTGATCAGTGGCGCACCTTGAATTTGTGCCACCCGGGGCTATCTTTGAGTTTGCCTCCCTTCCCCCTCACAAATTCATGGGATAATGGAGCCACCCCATACACAGCCTTCCCCCTGCAGCCATTCCAATGTCCCATTACTTGGCTATTTTGCCCCATTTACCATAAACACTAATGTGCATATTGCTTTACTTTTACAATGATTATTTGGATTTCATTTAAAACTTTTATTTTACATTTTATAGCACAAACACTAATAGACATCTGCTAAAAAAAGCAATACAGTCTCACAATGAAAACAGACTTAGCATTGAAACTTCTCTCCCCTTGAAACTCACATTCATTGAAACAGCATTGAAACCCACATTCAAAGAAGATACATCTGGCCAGTGGTGGATAAAGATTACCTTTGGGCTGTTTTCAAATCATAGGCCCCTTGCAAATGAAACATAAAAGTGTTCTTTGATACACCTTCCTGATGGTATTAAATTATATTCCTTGTATAATACAGCACACTTGTTAGAGCACATTTTAAATTGTTTTAAACATTGCCCATTTCAGAACATTTCCATCATAAAAGTGTAGTCAAACTTCTACAATCCATTAGTATCAGTAAATATGCACAATCTCTGCAGAAGTAAAAGTCATCTAAATAATACCAAGCAGCACAAGAAATCTGGAAAAAGCCAAATATTATTGGGGAGGGGGACAAAGGCCCAAAAAACAGGGACATATTTTAAACATTGCTTGTGTAATCTCGGAAAGTTGCCAGAATAAGATGTTCTCTGTTACCATGCCTTTCCTTAAAGACAGGAAGACAAGACAGTAAGAGTGAAACTTAAATGGCTATCACTATTTACTGAATTCAGTTCTCACTGATTTTCTAAAAAAACACACATTTTAAGAGGAACAGACCAAAAGTTATAGGGCATTCCAGACATTAAATCACAAGTGGTGATATGGGTAGGGAATTCAGGCAATTGCTCCCTGTACTTAAGGTATAGCGTTTGAGCCTGAGCAACCCTAACCACCAAGTGTACTACAGGGAGGCATTACACACACACGCACACACACACACACACACACACACACACACACACACACACACACACACACACACACACACACACACCTAGGGCAGCAGAAATAGATTTCAACTTAGCTAAGCAGCAGAAATAGATTTCAACTTAACTATGGCAGCACAAATACACACCAACTTCAACTCAACTGAATAGACACAGAAGTGGTTAATGCGGACTGGCAGCACAAACAGAGCAAACAGAGGTTAACAGCAGCAATATAACGTAACTATGGCAGCAGCAGAAATAACACTATTAATGTCAGCAAAAAGATAAACACTCTTAATGGCAGCAATAAGATAGATTTCCATTCTATCTGTTAATGCACAACTTAAATGATTCCAGCAATTCAGCTTAATTATGGCAACAGAAGAAATAACACTCTTAATGGCAACAAATCTATCTGTTAATGCACAGCTTACATAGTTGAGACAACGGAGTTTAATGGCAGCGATTTCCCAAACTGGCAGTGCAAATAGAAAAAACAGAGGTTAACAGCAGCAATTCAACTTAACTACGGCAGCAGAAGAAATATGCACAGCTTAAATGATTCCAGCAATTGAATTAAACTATGGCAACAGAAGAAGTAACACTCCTAATGGCAGCAAATCTATCTGTTAATGCACAGCTTATATAGATGACTGGCAGCACAGCTTAAAATAGATTTGCACACACTTAATGGCAGCAATAATAAGACAGATGCCTGCCTCTTCTCTGCCTTGAATCACCCACTCTAATAGCAAAATCACATCAGAAAAAAAAAAAAAAAAAACTATTACCTTACACACATAATTATATATGTACTTTAGCTCAGCAATCTGGCTTATATCATGAAGCAGTGCTTTCTCCATCAATCCACAAAACCAGCAAAAAATTTAACATGTTCTCCCTAAGCATTATTATCCACTCCATACTTACTATGGTTCTATACCTTCAGGACTGGTGATGGGATCCAGATAACCTATCCAGACTAGTGATCATGTTACACAACCCTTTTTACTTCCTGATTATATCTAGGGTGATCAAAATATGTTTGCTAACCAGATTTTTTCGGAGCTCATCCACTGAAGGCATTGGATACCTCTCAGTCTCTAAAAGATATCGACATTTTATAGAGCCATTCATTTCAGGGACAAGACAGACTGTTCCACTTCTTAATAACTTCCAATTTAAGCCATACCTATCAACCTGGAAACATCAGAAATATGGACAAAGGATCACAAAAAATAGGTACAAATCTGCACACTGATTAACATAAAATTGTATATATAATTATGTAACCACACCCACTCAAATGGAATTGTGGGATACCAACTTTCTTTCAAACACAAACTGAAGAACAGACAAACAAAATATGGCCCCAGACCCTGAATAAAATGGTAACCATTTTTTATGAAATGTGTAGCAATGTTGGTCACCGGGAAGGGGGAAGATAATGAACCTTAGGATTTTGTTTTTGGTGACTTGCAGTATGTGGGTTTTATGGTAAAACATAGGAATTTAATGGTAGTAGGCAATATTCTAATCTTATCCAAGAGAATATTATAGCTTGCTAGGACCTCCAAAAGTCATTCTCCATGGCCTACTGATCAGTGGCGCACCTTGAATTTGTGCCACCAGGGCTATTCCTTTGAGTTTGCCTCCTTCCCCTCACAAATTCATGGGATAATGGAGCCACCCCATACACAGCCTTCCCCCTACAGCCATTCCAATGTCCCATTACTTGGCTATTTTGCCCCATTTACCATAAACACTAATGTGCATATTGCTTTACTTTTACAATGATTATTTGGATTTCATTTAAAACTTTTATTTTACATTTTACTGCACAAACACTAATAGACATCTGCTAGAAACAGCAATACAGTCTAACAATGAAAACAGACTTGGCATTAAAACTTCTCTGCCCTTGAAACTCACATTCATTGAAACAGCATTGCCCCAAAACCCACATTCAAAAGAAGATACATCTGGCCAGTGGTGGATAAAGATTACCTTTGGGCTGTTTTCAAATCATATAGCCCCTACCAAATGAAACTTATAAAAGTGTTCTTTGATACACCTTCCTGATGGTATTAAATTATATTCCTTGTATAATACAGCACACGAAGTGTTAGAGCACATTTTAAATTGTTTTAAACATTGCCCATTTCAGAACATTTCCATCATAGGAGTGTAGTCAAACTTCTACAATCCATTAGTATCGAGTAAATATGCACAATCTCTGCAGAAGTAAAAGTCATCTAAATAATACCAAGCAGCACAAAAGAAATCTGGAAAGCCAAATATTATTGGGGAGGGACAAAGGCCCAAAAACAGGGACATATTTTAAGCATTGCTTGTGTAATCTCGGAAAGTTGCCAGAATAAAGATGTTCTCTGTTACCATGCCTTTCCTTAAAAAAGACAGGAAGACAAGACAGTAAGAGTGAAACTTAAATGGCTATCACTATTTACTGAATTCAGTTCTCACTGATTTTTCTAAAAACACACATTTTAAGAGGAACAGACCAAAAGTTATAGGCATTCCAGACATTAAATCACAAAGTGGTGATATGGGTAGGGAATTCAGGCAATTGCTCCCTGTATTTAGCCCAAGATGTATAGCTGGTTTGAGCCTGAGCAACCCCTAACCACCAAGTGTACTACAGGAGGCATTACACACACACGCACACACATTACGCACACACACACACACACACACACACACACACACACACACACACACACACACACACACACACACACACACACACCTAGGGGCAGAAATAGATTTCAACTTAGCTAAAGCAGCAGGGAAATAGATTTCAACTTAACTATGGCAGCACAAATGCCACACCAACTTCAACTCAACTGAATATGACACAGAAGTGGTTAATGCGGACTGGCAGCACAAACAAGAGCAAACAGAGTGTTAACAGCAGCAATATAACGTAACTATGGCGGCAGCAGAAATAACACTATTAATGTCAGCAAAAAGATAAACACTCTTAATGGCAGCAATAAGATAGATTTCCATTCTATCTGTTAATGCACAACTTAAATGATTCCAGCAATTCAGCAATTATGGCAACAGAGAAATAAATACTCTTAATGGCAACAAATCTATCTGTTAATGCACAGCTTACATAGTTGAGACAACGGAGTTTAATGGCAGCCAGATTTCCCAAACTGGCAGTGCAAATAGAAAAAAACAGAGGTTAACAGCAGCAATTCAACTTAACTACGGCAGCAGAAGAAATATGCACAGCTTAAATGATTCCAGCAATTGAATTAAACTATGGCAACAGAAGAAGTAACACTCCTAATGGCAGCAAATCTATCTGTTAATGCACAGCTTATATAGATGACTGGCAGCACAGCTTAAAATAGATTTGCACACACTTAATGGCAGCAATAATAAGACAGATTTCACACACACACACCCTTAATTGCAGCAATAATATTCTCTCTCTCACACACAGAGCTTAACAGCAGCACTAAGATAGATTTCCCATTCATGCACAGCTTAAATGTATTTATTTTACATTTGTTAACCGGGAAAGTCCAACTTGGAACGAGCCAATTTTCAGTGGAGTCCTGGGGAGAAATGCTCCAGATGCATGTCTTTGTAACATAGGAGGAACCCCACATGAACGACATGCAGACTCTGCACAGATGGCACACCAGCCAAGAATCGAACCAGAGAACCTCTTGCTGTGAGGTGACAACACTACCGCTGCACCACTGCAGCATCTAGATTTCCAGACTTAAAATAGATTTACACACTCACAACTTAAAGTAGATTTACATATTGCTTCAATAGATTTCAACTACGGAACACACTGCTTAAAAAGATTTCAGCTACGGACAATGGAATATTGCTTAAATAGATTTCAATTACGGACAGGCAGACTGGGTCTGGCAGCAATAAGATTTCTGTGTTTCTGCTTCCATTCACACACAGAATAATAGATTTCTGTAAATGGAGAGGACTGGTCTGGCAGCCATGCTTAAGTAGATTTCCACAGTCCACACACACAAATAACTTGGCAGCTTTAACAGAGCAGACTTTTCTGTTAATGGAGCGGACTGGCAGACATGCTTAAATAGATTTCGGTTCACATACTGCAGCAATAATCTGGCAATACAGACAGCATACACATGCTCTTTTTTTTCTTACCTGGAGGCCCGGCTGCATGTAGTCGGGTGATGGGCAGACAGACACAGCAAAACTTTTTAAACTGTTGCACTGCTGCTGCTGCTATATTCCTTCTAAAACAGTTAAACAAAGCTGATGTCATTCACGCATGCCCCCTGTAGGCTGGTAATGCATGGTGATGTTAGCCAGAAATTTAAAGTTGTAATTAAAAAAATAAATAAATAAATGGAAAAATAATTGAGAATTAAAGGGGCCACTCAGGAATTCATGGCACCCCATTATCTTGCCCTCAAAACTGGTAAATACCAAGGAATCTGTATGGTTGAGAGGTATGATTTAAGCATATTTTTCAATCTTCATTTACTGCCTTTCTCTGGGAGTCTGGTAACCTACATAGTTTTCAGTTTACCTTCTCCCCTGGTACAGTTGTTTTTGGTGCTGAATTGTTTATTCTATCAGGGGGCTCTAAAATCTCCTTTTTTTATTTCTTCATAAAAAGTATTTCACTCCATGTTTCTGGACCTTAAACAAAGTCTCATCTAGTGGAAGAGAAGAGATTGTACACTCTCACACCTAACTTTAGAGCAACAGGTCTAATAAAAAGGAATTAACAGTCTGGCTTAGATATGTTCCTAAAACAATTAATGCAGTATACATCACAGGAGGAGGCAATTCTGGGCACATTGCAGGTGTTGAAAACAGCGCTCTTGGCTTACATCATAGAACAAAACAATACTAATTTCATAAACTCTAATCATAACATGACTTAGGAATTAGATTCATTGCCTTCATGGTATTAGAAATGCAAAATACTTGGAAGACAATAAACCAAGGAAAGAAGCAGATCCCAGTTCTTGCAATCTTATTCTGTGGCCTTCTTCAGCATAGCCTTCAAAGTATTATTAAATGTTCCACTAACACACTAGTTTGAAGGAGGTACACTTACTGGCAAAGCTGATGTACTATTCTGAACATCTATAGGGACCCTTTACTGTCTGTGAAAGTATTTCTTTGGGTATCCCCATCATGCAGAAAAGTAACACTAGCTGTTTAGCAATTGGCATTACTGGCTTTTAGTGATACTGCTTCAAGAAACTTTGTGGTATAGACAATAATCCCCAGAATGCACTTGTTGGGCTTTACTAAACTTCATTAATGGACATGTGCAATCCATGGCTAACCACTATAATGGAAACTCAGTAATAACCTGGATATTAGAAGATTTCCGAATGCGGTGATAAGGTACAATGTACCCGGGATAATGTATAACCTTTATTATCCTGGGGCATTAGCGCTGCCTACAGAAAGTTTCAGTGCTTTTCATTAAGTAATACTATGACTGAATGTACCTCCGCATACAAAACTACTTGGCATGGCAATCAATGAGGGGTCTATATTAGATGAGCGAAAGTTCATCTTAGTGATGAGCAGCTCCATGGCCCGAATACTGCAGAAATCCTTCGAAACTGCAATTGTGAGATCACGGTACAGTGAAGATGGGAATATTTGCCCTTTCCTCACTGCAGTGCAATCACCGAAGTTGGAATATATATATTTGGGGAAGGTGTTAGGGGTTGCAAAACCCCACCAATTACAGTTTGAGGTACCCGCTGGATATTCGCTCATGTGGCGTCCTTCGCTGAATGAACTTTCGTTCATCTATATCAGAACACCATCAATGTTTAATCTTAAATTTGATTTAAATATCCACCCATGAAAAACTAGGTACCCTTTAAAGAGTAAAGAAATTGCTTACAAACTCTGCCAAGGTAACTCTAGCTACCACTTACCTCTTACTCCCTGTCCTATACTGAGCACCTATTATAACTAACCTACAAGCTTTTCTTATTTCTAAACCTTCACAATGCTACACCAAAGTTGCCATATTCAATTGCAACAAACCTTATCAGACCCACCACTGTTCAGTATTAAAAACAATTAACTGGCTTGTACATCCTTGCTACCTATTTTATACCTATCTCACCTTAACCCACAAAATTATCCCTACTCCATTTACCTTCTCAGAAGTTTGACCCAAACTCCAATACTATCTTCTAAACTATCCCCTTCAATCAAATGATAAGCAACTGCTTACCATCTAGAAACTACACAGAGCTTCTGGGGTCAATCTCTATTCGAATAATATAGCTAGAACACTAAAAAAAATCCTTCATCAATCAGATCTATCTTGCACCTTCATCTTTTCAAAACATTACTAAAAGATTTCCTCCTGGCTCTGTCTCCTCTCCTTATCTGGGACATAACTGTCCTAATACCCTTCATCACCTTTCTTATACCTCCGTTGAAAGCATTAAATCACTTAACCCATTATCTACTTCTAATACTTCACTTTATTGTAATTATTAAACTACTATACCTGCTTTTAATTAGCACAATCACATTATTATTCATGACCAACCTACAGGCTTCGCTTAGCTCTAAACCTGAACAATGCTACGACTGTGTTGCTAGATTCGCTTGCAAGAAACTTAACCATACTTACCACTGTTTAACATTAAAAACACTTAACTGGCTCAGATTTCCTCACCACCTGTCTTATATCCAGCTCATATTAACCCACAAAATCATCCATACCCCATTTACCTTCCCAGCAGTTTGCCCCATACTCCAATACTATCTACCAAACTGTCCCCTTCAGTCAAATGATAAACAACTGCTTGCCATCTACAAATTACACAGGGCTGGTGGGGTCAGTCTTTATTTGAATAATATAGCTAGAACATGGGATAAAACTCCTGTATCAATCAGGTCTCTCTTGATGTAACCACACCCACTCAAATGGAATTGTGGGATACCAACTTTCAAACACAAACTGAAGAACAGACAAACAAATATGGCCCTAGACCCTGAATAAAATGGTAACCATTTTTATGAAATGTGTAGCAATGTTGGTCACCGGGAAGGGGGAAGATAATGAACCTTAGGATTTTGTTTTTGGTGACTTGCAGTATGTGGGTTTTGTGGTAAACATAGGGAATTTAATGGTAGTAGGCAATATTCTAATCTTATCCAAAGAATATTATAGCTTGCTAGGACCTCCAAAAGTCATTCTCCATGGCCTACTGATCAGTGGCGCACCTTGAATTTGTGCCACCCGGGGCTATCTTTGAGTTTGCCTCCCTTCCCCCTCACAAATTCATGGGATAATGGAGCCACCCCATACACAGCCTTCCCGCTGCAGCCATTCCAATGTCCCATTACTTGGCTATTTTGCCCCATTTACCATAAACACTAATGTGCATATTGCTTTACTTTTTACAATGATTATTTGGATTTCATTTAAAACTTTTATTTTACATTTTATAGCACAAACACTAATAGACATCTGCAAAAAGCAATACAGTCTCACAATGAAAACAGACTTAGCATTGAAACTTTCCCCTTGAAACTCACATTCATTGAAACAGCATTGAAACCCACATTCAAAGAAGATACATCTGGCCAGTGGTGGATAAAGATTACCTTTGGGCTGTTTTCAAATCATAGGCCCCTTGCAAATGAAACATAAAAGTGTTCTTTGATACACCTTCCTGATGGTATTAAATTATATTCCTTGTATAATACAGCACACTTGTTAGAGCACATTTTAAATAGTTTTAAACATTGCCCATTTCAGAACATTTCCATCATAAAAGTGTAGTCAAACTTCTACAATCCAATAGTATCAGTAAATATGCACAATCTCTGCAGAAGTAAAAGTCATCTAAATAATTCCAAGCAGCACAAGAAATCTGGAAAAAGCCAAATATTATTGGGGAGGGGGACAAAGGCCCAAAAAACAGGGACATATTTTAAACATTGCTTGTGTAATCTCGGAAAGTTGCCAGAATAAGATGTTCTCTGTTACCATGCCTTTCCTTAAAGACAGGAAGACAAGACAGTAAGAGTGAAACTTAAATGGCTATCATTATTTACTGAATTCAGTTCTCACTGATTTTCTAAAAAAACACACATTTTAAGAGGAACAGACCAAAAGTTATAGGGCATTCCAGACATTAAATCACAAGTGGTGATATGGGTAGGGAATTCAGGCAATTGCTCAGTGTACTTAAGGTATAGCGTTTGAGCCTGAGCAACCCTAACCACCAAGTGTACTACAGGGAGGCATTACACACACACGCACACACACACACACACACACACACACACACACATAGGGCAGCAGAAATAGATTTCAACCTAACTAAGCAGCAGAAATAGATTTCAACTTAACTATGGCAGCACAAATACACACCAACTTCAACTCAACTGAATAGACACAGAAGTGGTTAATGCGGACTGGCAGCACAAACAGAGCAAACAGAGGTTAACTGCAGCAATATAACTTAACTATGGCAGCAGCAGAAATAACACTATTAACGTCAGCAAAAAGATAAACACTCTTAACGGCAGCAATAAGATAGATTTCCATTCTATCTGTTAATGCACAACTTAAATGATTCCAGCAATTCAACTTAATTATGGCAACAGAAGAAATAACACTCTTAATGGCAACAAATCTATTAATGCACAGCTTACATAGTTGAGACAGCAGAGTTTAATGGCAGCGATTTCCAAAACTGGCAGTACAAATAGAACAAACAGAGGTTAACAGCAGCAATTCAACTTAACTACGGCAGCAGAAGAAATATGCACAGCTTAAATGATTCCAGCAATTGAATTAAACTATGGCAACAGAAGAAATAACACTCCTAATGGCAGCAAATCTATCTGTTAATGCACAGCTTATATAGATGACTGGCAGCACAGCTTAAAATAGATTTACACACACTTAATGGCAGCAATAATAAGACAGATTTCACACACACACACCCTTAATTTCAGCAATAATATTCTGTCTCTCACACATAGAGCTTAACAGCAGCACTAAGATAGATTTCCCATTCATGCACAGCTTAAATGTATTTATTTTACATTTGTTAACCGGGAAAGTCCAACTTGGAACGAGCCAATTTTCAGTGGAGGCCCGGGGAGAAATGCTCCAGATGCATGTCTTTGTAACATAGGAGGAACCCCACATGAACACAGGGAGGACATGCAGACTCTGCACAGACGGCACCCCAGCCAAGAATCGAACCAGAGAACCTCTTGCTGTGAGGTGACAACACTACAGCTGCACCACTGCAGCGTCTAGATTTCCAGACTTAAAATAGATTTACATACTCACAACTTAAAGTAGATTTACATATTGCTTCAATAGATTTCAACTACGGAACACACTGCTTAAAAAGATTTCAGCTACGGACAACGGAATACTGCTTAAATAGATTTCAATTACGGACAGGCAGACTGGGTCTGGCAGCAATAAGATTTCTCTGTTTCTGCTTCCATTCACACACAGAATAATAGATTTCTGTAAATGGAGAGGACTGGTCTGGCAGCCATGCTTAAGTAGATTTCCACAGTCCACACACACAAATAGCAGCTTAACAGAGCAGACTTTTCTGTTAATGGAGCGGACTGGCAGACATGCTTAAATAGATTTTGGTTCACATACTGCAGCAATAATCTGGCAATACAGACAGCATACACATGCTCTTTTTTTTCTTACCTAGAAGCCTGGCTGCATGTAGTCGGGTGCTGGGCAGTCAGACACAGCAAAACTTTTTAAACTGTTGCACTGCTGCTGCTGCTATATTCCTTCTAAAACAGTTAAACAAAGCTGATGTCATTCACGCATGCCCCCTGTAGGCTGGTAATGTATGGTGATGTTAGCCAGAAATTTAAAGTTGTAATTAAAAAAATAAATAAATAAATAAATGGAAAAATAATTGAGAATTAAATGGGGCCATTCAGGAATTCATGACACCCCATTATCTTGCCCTCATAACTGGTAAATACCAAGGAATCTGTATGGTTGAGAGGTATGATTTAAGCATATTTTTCAATCTTCACTTACTGCCTTTCTCTGGGAGTCTGGTAACCTAGATAGTTTTCAGTTTACCTTCTCCCCTGGTACAGTTGTTTTTGGTGCTGAATTGTTTATTCTATCAGGTGGCTCTAAAATCTCCTTTTTTATTTCTCCGTAAAAAGTCTTTCACTCCATGTTTCTGGACCTTAAACAAAGTCTCATCTAGTGGAAGAGAAGAGATAGTACACTCTCACACCTAACTTTAGAGCAACAGGTCTAATAAAAAGGAATTAACAGTCGGGCTTAGATATGTTCCTAAAACAATTAATGCAGTATACATCACAGGAGGAGGCAATTCTGGGCACATTGCAGGTGTTGAAAACAGCGCTCTTGGCTTACATCAAAGAACAAAACAATACTAATTTCATGAACTCTAATCATAACATGACTTAGGAATTAGATTCATTGCCTTCATGGTATTAGAAATGCAAAATACTTGGGAGACAATAAACCAAGGAAAGAAGCAAATCCCAGTTCTTGCAATCTTATTCTGTGGCCTTCTTCAGCATAGCCTTCAAAGTATTATTAAATGTTCCACTAACACACTAGTTTGAAGGAAGTACACTTACTGGCAAAGCTGATGTACTATTCTGAACATCTATAGGGACCCCTTGTCTGTGAGTATTTCTTTGGGTATCCCCATCATGCAGAAAAGTAACACTAGCTGTTTAGCAATTGGCATTACTGGCTTTTCAGTGATACTGCTTCAAGAAACTTTGTAGTATAGACAATAATCCCCAGAATGCACTTGTTGGGCTTTACTAAACTTCATTAATGGACATGTGCAATCCATGGCTAACCACTATAATGGAAACTCAGTAATAACCTGGATATTAGAAGATTTCCGAATGCAGGATAAGGTACAATGTACCCAGGATAATGTACAACCTTTTATTATCCTGGGCATGCTGCACAGAAAGTTTCAGTGCTTTTCATTAAGTAATACTATGACTGAATGTACCTCACATACAAAACTACTTGGCATGGCAATCAATGAGGGTCTATATTAGATGAACGAAAGTTCATCTTAGTGAACGCTCCCATGAGCGAATACTGCAGAACTCGAAACTGCAATTGTAAGATTGCGGTACAGTGAAGATGGGAATATTTGCCCTTTCCTCACTGTAGTGCAATCTCAGAGTTGGAATATATATTTAGGGGGGAGTGGGGGTGCAGCCCCCCCACAATTGCAGTTTCTACATACATTTCTACATACTGTTTATATCCCGTTTCGTCTGCCAGTGTCTTCCATGGGCACATGGTCTTAATATTTCCTAATACTAGTATCAACCCATTAAATCTTCAATGTCTTCAGGGTTGTTCCATAAATTATGAAATATGAGGGTATTTCTAGGTTGATTTAAGCCATCTTCTACATTAATTCTCCAGTGCCTTTCCCTCCATGCTGTTTTCTTTCAGTATTCTGTGCTGTCTAATCACTAGTGATATAGCATATTCATACTGTGTTCTTATTTTCCATTTGCTGTATACTGTCTATGTTTCCAATACTCTTAGCCTTTTCTTAGACTCTGTATGATTCTTTCCATTTATCCTGCAAACCATTCTACAGACACTTTCAACCAATTTGACTTATGTCATCCAAAATGGCAAACAGGAACTATAGCGGTTATAGGTGGGGTCTTACTACTGACTATGACATATGTATCCCTAGAGTTCTAACCCCTATGACATTCTTCTAGTGTCTGTTAATGCCCTTTTGCCCTGTCTAATTATGTAGACTCGCTCACTCAGAATCAGAATAAACACACACTGGCATGTTTCCCTCCCCTCTTCATGGGAGAACATTTCAGCCCATCACAGATATTATCTCTTAATTTTCCATGAAACAGTATGGCACTTTAATCACTTTTTTTTTTTTTTTTTGCTAAGCAGTTCATGTTTTACCCTCAGATAACCAACTCCACTTTACCTCACCAGTTTGGATCTTGTACCAGAGCCTTTCATGTACTTGTCAAGGTCCATATTAAACTCCAGACTCAAAATGTTCACTGGATCTCCTTACATAACCTCTGAAGGGATCCAATAATAGAAGCAGATCCCCACCTGATGTGTTTCTGCCTATTGGTTGCCTTCTGGATATATGCAGACATCTTAGTTATTGCCCTTTGGTTAAATTAGACATCCAACTGAACTAATCCTTTTTATAAAGGAGGACCAGGGAGAAATGCCTAGTACTTACAATCAGTCACATCAAACATATTCAGTATATATGATTAAAAATCTAAAATACAGCTTGAAAGGAAGCAAACACCACTCCAAGACTGTATAACACATAGGATTAACTAAAAAAAGTATGTTATCAGGTAATCTTGTATAAAACAAATTAGTTCACAAGTGGCTAACTTAAAGCTCTAGCCATTATTAAGTAATTAGAAGCCTACAATTGGAAGCATATATACACAAATGGATTACTTTAGGCAAATTTCAGAAGTGCATTATATGACAATAAATATCAGTTTTATCTGTAATAGGAGGCATGGCGCTGTAGCACAGTGGGTAATATTATTATGTTATAGCACTAAAGTATCTTACTGAATTCCTAGAGATGAAGCCTTCTGGGGCATTTGTATTTGTGTGTGCTTGTGTGTGTGTGTGTGTGTGTGTGTGTGTGTGTGTGTGTGTGCGTGTGTGTGTCCTCCCTAGATGGAGTGGTACCATGTCCAGGACTAGTTTTCTATTGTGAGACTACAGCTTCCTGGAACTGGATTAATCTTTCCCTCCTGAGTGGGATGAAGTGGATATTTCAAAATGGAAGAAAATACACAAGACAGACAATATATATAAATGATGCACTGTTCTCAGTGAACAGACAACAAAAACATAACTCACACCCTTTTCCTCCTAATTTTAGTTTTCCTATGGATTTTCTTGCAGCTTTAAATACCGATGGGGATTCATAAATGTTACCACTTGTTATACATTGTACACTTCTGTACTTATACATTGTATAACTTGTTATACATTGCACACTTCTGTACTTATACATTGTATAACTTGTTATACATTGCACACTTCTGTACTTATACATTGTATAACTTGTTATACATTGCACACTTCTGTACGTATACATTGTATAACTTGTTATACATTGCACACTTCTGTACTTATACATTGTATAACTTGTTATACATTGCACACTTCTGTACTTATACATTGTATAACTTGTTATACATTGCACACTTCTGTACTTATACATTGTATAACTTGTTATACATTGCACACTTCTGTACTTATACATTGTATAACGTGTTATACATTGCACACTTCTATACTTATACATTGTATAACTTTCACTCTCATTTTCTTTCCAAGTCTTCTGATTAGCTTGCATTAATGTTTTTCTCATGATAGTACAATGTTACTACTTGTAGCAGACAAATCGCTGCTGTGTTTTTTTTGTATTGTAAACATCAATTTAATTACTGCACTACTAGACCTACACATGATTTTGTAAGCCCATGAATACTCACTCACAAATAGGTAGCTAGTTAGCTACACATATAGACAGACAGAAGGTAGACAGACAGATAAAATTCTTCCACTCCAGTATGTCTATCCACATGTGGTGGCATTCAGTTAAAAGAAATATGCAAGTAAGCTGTACAGAGACAACTGCATAATAAGGTCCATGAGGCAATATAGTGCTGCACACCATGAATGAATTGAGGCAGTGTTAATGGAAGAAAATAAGTAGTTATTAGAAACTGCATGAACAAAAGTATTGCCACTGTTCAAAAACAGATATACAGATATACATATACATGAGAAAGTGCACTACTCCACAGTTATGTGTGCTATTAGAGGAAATGTGCAACAGTCTTTTTAGTATAAAAAGAAGTCAGTAGAGGTATCTATGCATCTGATGAAGTCTTTATGTTTGAGAATGTGTGCTATTAGAGGAAATGTGCAACAGTCTTATCACAGCTGCAGCCATGGTACATGCACATGTGTGTGTGTGTGTGTGTGTGTGTGTGTGTGTGTGTGTGTGTTTATATATATATATATATATATATATATATATATATATATATATACAAGCGCTTAGCATCAGTTTTGCCTTCGAGTGTCTTTCTTTTAGTTTATAAGAAAGAAGTTTGTTGTATATATATATATATATATATATATATATATATATATGTATATATATATGTATGTGTATATATACATATATATATATATATCTATATATATATATATATATATATATATATCTATATATATCTATATACATACATACACTGTCCAAAAGGAGATTAGCACTCTAATTTCAAATCCATATAAATTAATAGAAATCCACAAATGACACAAAAATGTGTGCAACAGTGAATTGTTTTTACATGTGTAGTAATGGCATCTGGTTGTACACTGCAGACTGCACTTATGCTGCCATGACATGAAGCCAGTGTGCTTGCTGTGCTTTTTATCAAGCTGAGTGGTTTATGTTTAGCTTGCTGTTCTTTTCCAAGTATTAGTATTATTTGAATGTAATTTGCAACCAGATGCTATTACCACACATATAAAAACAATTCACTATTGCACATACTTGTGTCGTTTGTGGATTTCTATTGATCTATATGGATTTTGACTTAGAGTGCTGATCTCCTTTTGGATAAAGTGTTTATTTTTGGATTGGAACACCTTTTCAAGCCATGCACCAGTTGTTTACTTACATATTTATATATATATATATATATATATATATATATATATATATATATATATATATATATATATATATATATATATAGAGAGAGAGAGAGAGAGACAGAGAGATACAGAGACAGTTCGCAAAACTGAAACTGGATTTATTTTTATTTTATATAGTCATGTTACCTCACAGCAAGAGGTTCTCCCGTTCGATTCTCGGCTTGGCTTGGGAGTGCCTCCTCTGTGGATTCTGCATGTCCTCCCCACGGTTGGGTAGCATTCGAAAGACATGCAAGCATAAATGGGTGTGACTTCGTTGAAGGTTGGCCGTCGAGCTGGCACATCGGCGTTTTGTAAAAAAAATCTACTGCCAATCATTAGCGGACCGGAGTTCTGCTGTGGCGACCCCTTACCGGGAAAAAAGCCGAAAGACAAACAACAAACATAGTCAAAGGACAGGACTGTTTCATTGCTGTTTTGTTTCTGTGACAGCAGTGGTAACAGTAGTAAAATGGCTAACAAGAAATATTTTTTCATCTATGTGCATTTTGCCTGCATGCCTGCTGGCCATGAAGCATCCACTCCAGTTGGACTTGCACATTCATTACTCTACCCTGAAATTTCATCAGGGACAGAGCTGTCTGGAGAGGCATGTCATTCAGCCACATCTGATGATAATTTCTGCCTCCACTTGTGCGCCATCATCTTCTCTCTTTACCAGTGATGTGACTGGCCCTGGCCAGAGCAAGAAGTGTCTGGTTTACATTGCAGACTAGGAACCTTATGTAAGCTTCCCTATCTGCTTTGTCAATTAGCCTCATCAGACAGGTGAATCTGGCCTAAACTCTAATCAAAAGCATACTTATCCATCTAGTCCCAGCTGGCTCTCAGTCTCTACAATGAGCACCCTTCACCATCTGGTTGCACACTAATGATACATCTTCCCCCTGCCCATACCCCACCCTACACCTCCTCTGGTGGTGAATGATTGAGACTACCTTAAAGAGGATGTGATAGGGTCAAAGTAGTAAAGATATTTAAAATGCATTGTAGGGAGTTAGGAAAAAAAAAACTTCTGCAGCAAACAAAGTAATTCATTGCCTTCCTCCATGATGGCTCTTTTTTTAAATCTAGACTCTTCTATCTGCCACCCCCTGTAAAATCCTGGTCATTCTGGTAATGTATGCTGCCTATCTTCATTTATTTATTGCATTATTTAAGATACTGCTACAACAGAAACTAAGCAAACTTTTCAGCAAAAGAAACCCCTGAAACTCCAGCCTTATGATATCCCAGCAATGTACAGGCAGCCTCTCAGAGTGGGATTACCACATGGTTAACTGTGATTTTCAGACCCCAAATGATATATACTGCTATACTAAAACTTTTCAGCAAAAAGAGACCCCCTAAACATCAAGCCATAAGATATCCCAGCTTCGTAAAATCAGTCTCTTGCAGTCTCTTGCAGTGGGATTACAACATGGTTAACAGTGATTTTCAGACCCCAACTACTATGTATTGCTACAGCAAAACTAAGCAAACCTTTCAGCAAAAAGAAAGCCTTGAACCTCTAGCCATAAGATATCCCAGCAATGTAAAGGCAGTCTCTTGCAGCGGGATTATAATACAGTTAACAGTGATTTTCAGACCCCAAATGCTATATACTGTGCAATGAAAATTAAGCAAAACTTTCAGCAAAAAGAAACCCCTTGAACCTCAAGCCATAAGATATACCAGCAACATAAAGGAAGTCTCTCACAGTGGGATTACAACATGTAATATTTTAAAGTATGTGGATTTAATGGGATGGTTTTAAATGCTGTTCCATTAATTGAACGACTCATAAACGGAAGTGCTTAGGTTAATTAAGTAATTATTTTAGTATAAAAAAAAGTCAGTAGAGGTATCTATGCATCTGATGAAGTCTTTATGTTTGAGAAGAAAACGCATTAATGTGTAGAGCATTTATGTGCTTTTAACCTGTGGAATAACCTGAGTTTTCATTTGGATTTGAGCCCTTCTTTCTTGTGCCTGTCTTGGTCTTCTGAGTGATTCATATGGTGGGCACAGAACCTCATTTGTAGATGTTTTTCTTTGCCTTGATGGAGGTGAATGAAGGGTTGAATAATTCCTCCTTGCTTAATACAGAAGGAGGTAGGACTGGAGAAGTGGGTGAATTTCGTAAAATTGTTGGCCAGTTGACACAATTGGTGAATCTTCTAACTCCAATCAGACAGAGGTTGGTTTCGATTTTGGCCTCGGCAACTCTACCCTGCAACCAGGAAGTGATGCTGCGGGAAGGGTTCTGGCGTCCTGTACAGGTGGAGATGACTAATAGGAATGGCGTGCGACAGGGTGCTTCTCGAGATGATTTTGGAGGTTTTCCAAATATTTTCAACTCCATTAACAACAGAAGAGCAAGGGACAATAATGGGTCAGATCACGTTACAACCCCAATAACAGGTGAATGGTACGAAAATATAGACTTAAGTGTATGGTTGTTCAAGAAACCTTTTCTTAATAGACCTTCTAACAATTTACATGACAATGGGGTTTCCAATACTTACCAGAATAATTTGCATAAACTTTTGTGATGCTATGTTAAGGTATAAAACTCTTGATATGGATAACTTGTATTTGAAAGAACTCATTAATTCTGACGTTGTGCCTAAGGGTTTAAGGACATTTAAATATCCTGATAATGTGGAAAAGGGGTCAGACTTCCACAAAGAGCTGCTTGAAATTTTTGATCATTGTGGGATGGATATTATGAGGGCCACAATCAGAAACAATGAAAGAGAAATGGGTCTTTTGTATAAGCCCAATGAGGCTCTGAAGCAAGTGTTAACTAATGATTTGATTTTTACTACTGAGAGTGAAAAGGCCAAATATTTTGATATAAGGCGCCATCTTGATGGGAGGTGTAAAAAGACAATTAGTAGGAAACTTAGGAAATTGGAAGGGGACATTAAAGAATATCAGGAGGGGAGAAGTTAGCCCCCCTAAACGTCCTAGGGGAATGCAAAAGGATAGGAAGGAGTCCATTAGGGATTAGGTGAACCATCAGGTCGATGAAGGAATGGATGAATGTATTCATTTGGATGACCCTTTAGTTTACCCTCCCCTGGAGGTCCGAAAAGCTCAAAAACAAAAAATCCCCATTTTACAGTGACAATTATTACAGAAGGTGGTGGCTCCAGGGGGAGGAGAATGAGGTAAATAACAATGAGGATGATGGATTGCTTATTTTAAGGGATAATTATAAAATAAATTGTGGAGTTAATATTTTTAATTATGGTAGTGTGGATGTGACTAGGGAACATTTCAAGTTGTTTTTGAAAGGGTCTAAGTTTATCCCAATGAGGAAAAATGACCTGAGTAAGGGGATTATTGATGTAAAATTGTTTGTATGTAAATTGAACTTGGAAAATATGTTTTGGGAGATGAATTCCATAGGAACCCAAGAGGTATTATTAAGAAGGTGGAGTATATTTAATCCCCCCTCCACCCACAGTTAAGAAATCTGGAATTAACCCTGGAGAGGGAAGTTAGAAAAGGTATCAAAACCAACAAATTTAGGGGTAATTTAGCCCGAGCTGAAATGAATGTGTTAAATAAAATTAGGACAAATTCAAATCTAAGGGTGATGGAACCAGATACGGGAGGGGGTGTGGTTATGATAGATAAAATTATCTACGAAGCAAAAATGATGGAAATATTTCTAGATGATTCTAAATATTGTAGCATTTCCAAGAATGAAATTAATATTTCTTATAGGAAAATAGATCTTGCCTTGAAGGAATTATTTGATGAAGGGGCCTTGGATTATAAGACCTATAGCTATCTTGGGAATGATAGACCTAGAGTTCCTTCAATTTTGGAATTCCCATGGTCATCAAGAATATGGACGAACCCCCCTCTTAGGCCAATAGTGGCAGCAAAGGCTCCAAAAAAGTGCCGTTAGCAAAATTATTAGATTTGAAATTAAAAGATGTTGGCTTGGTGAGTGAAATATTTTAAAAGATTCTTGGGATTTCCTTAAGAATGTCAAACCAGAGTTTTTTTATCGAATATTTGATTTTTGTGACCATAGATGTGGTAGATCTTTTTTCAGTTATCCCACATGAAATAGGTATTCAATGGTTAGAAGAAGCCCTTCGTACAAGGCAGTACATCTCCAACAATGATATTTATTTTGTCTTGAATTGACTGAGTTGGTTTTGAAGAATAATTTTCTTTATTTTGAAGGGGAATTCTTCGAACAGGTTAAGGGTGTAGCTATGGGGACTAGTTGTGCCCCCACCTATGCCAATATTATTTTGATGGTTTGGGAACAAAAGTATGTTATAAATTCCCATTTTGCTCCATGTTGGAAGATGTATAGGAGATATTTGGATGACATCTGTCTCTTATGGGTGGAAAGCTTGGACAAATTAGAATAATTCATTAATTACATTTTCATCACAACAGAGTTTTAAACTACACCTGTAAGCTCTCCCATGATCGGATGGACTATTTGGATGTGTCTATTCATAAGTAGAAAGGGCATTAGCCAAGGCCTAATGATATAGACAACAATCACCCTTTATCCCCACCCTCTCTGAGGAGGTCTAAGAGGCTGAGGAGTCAGAGAGGGGACAAGTACAGATTTCAACCTGCACAGAGGGTGGGAGAGAGGGGGAGGGGGAAAGGAGAGGGAATTTTGTGTCAAACACACACTGGCAGAGAATCACTGTGGTGAGAATTGTACTTATGTAATACTTAACAACAAGCATTGTGATTTTAAAATTTACAATTACAATGATGTGGAACTATGTTCTTCGGTTGCTGATTTATTTGACAAGGGTTTGTCTTATGTATCAATATGGAATGCACACATCAATGAGGTTTTGATTAACATGAAATTGTTTGCTAAGAAACTGAATTTGAAATTCTTTTTCAAGAATGATTGTGGTATTGGAACCACTGATCTTGGTTGCACAAGACCTAGCACATTCAATCCTGTTATGCATCCAATGGTTCATGTTTTTGAAAAAATGTGCAAATTTCAAATATGCAAATGTTTGTATGATCAACCTTACCAGTGTTTTAATGACAAGACTAGTTTGACTAATGAGGAATAAGAATTATTACATACCATTGTGAAAACAAGGAACTTATAGTGATGAAGCCCGACAGATGGGGCGGGTTGGTCATTATGAATAGCAATGACTATAGCAATAGAATGCTTAGTCATTTGTTGTCAGATACTTATGAGGAGGCCAGTATTAATAAAATAAATATTGCTTATCATAAAACAGATTTGGTCTTAGAAGATTTATTGATCAAGTAAGAAATTAGCCCCTCTGAATACAATTACTTGAAGGTAACACACACCAGGACCCCTGCTATTTTTGGTGTCACCAAAATCCATAAAAATTTAGATGAACCACCACTTAGACCTGTTGTGGGTGCCAAGGGGTCAGAAACCTTCCCTATAGCTAAACTGATTGACCAACAACTAAAATGTGTGTTACAGGTACACCCTTGTTGTTTAAAGGATTCCTGTGATTTTCTTTTGAGAATAACTCAAGATATGGACAGGGATGATTTGATGTTTATAACAATTTGACATCAAGGATTTATTTTCAGTTATTCCCCACGATATAGGGACCAAGTGGTTCTATAATTATTTGTGGCAATATACTGAATTAGATCATGATAAAATTCTTACTATTAGGACTTTGATGGGTGTAGTCCTCGATAATAACTTCATTTATTTTGAACACCAACTATTTAAGCAAAGAAAGGGTGTGGCAATGGGTGCAGCATGTGCACACATATTTGCCAATATAGTATTAGCTTATTGGGAAAGGGAATATATTGTTAACTCTAGATATTCACAGTAAGGGTCACTATATGGACACTATTTGGATGACATCCTTATTTTTGGGACAGGGTCCATGGAAAGTATGAGTGAGTTTTTAGAATACATTCAGGGGACTACCAATTTTCTGGAATTCACTATGAATACAGATATGGAACAGGTTAATTATTTAGACATTTCTATCAGAAAAAATAGGATGGAAAAGGAATTTGTCTTGACTATATATATAGGAAGCCCACATACTCTAATACCCCATTGCATTTTCATAGTTGGTATCTGACTCATCAGAAAAAATCCTTAGTGAAAGGACATTGTGTCAGGCTGGCTCGCATGGTTTCAAAAATGGATGAATTTTTACATCAATGTAACCAGCTCAGAGACATGTTGATTAGAAGAGGGTAATCGAGGTCATTTATTTAGAATATTTTTTCTGAGGTGCTCCAGAAAAGGACACATGGCTATTATATTCCCCTCCTTGAGCCTAGGTCAAATCTTATTATAATAACCAAGATAAATATAAAAACAATGAGGATTTTGGATATAGCTTGGTATTAGCTTACAACAGACAATTCAAGGAGATTAGTTATATAGTGAAGAAAAATTGGAATGTATTTCTAATAGATCTGAATATGTTAACATTGTTGGTAAGGGCCCCCAGATTGTATATAAAAAGGACATGCATATTAAAAATATGTTGGAGAGAAATCCAAAGGGGACATGCACAAGAAAAATGAGTAGATGTGGGCAGTGTCCGCAATGCAAATATATAATAGAGACAAGTGAAGTCTGGATTGCGTATTATGGTATAATCAAGTTACACAGGAGGTACAACTGCAATACAAAACTTGTTGTGTATTTAGCCCTGTGTCAAAAATGTACCTGTTTCTATACAGGAAAGACAAAGAACTCAATAAGAAGTAGGATACATCAGCTCAGTTATGATATAAGAAAAAAAGAGCAAAAGAATGTATTAGCTGCAGATATTTCAATTAACAGCAATCCCTTTTTTTAATTCGTTGTGCATTTCCCCATTGAACAAGGCCCAAGAGGGTGGCTGACAGAAGAATATTTGAAATTAAGGGAACTCCAATGGCAGCTATGGACTAATGCCATGAAATTTCCGGGCCTAAATGAGAAAGTGTCTATCTGTTCACTTTTAAGACTGAAAGCCAATTTAGTACTTTAATGTTTGTTTAGCTAAGTAGGATTTTGGAATACATTTTTAATAGATGGTATACACACAAATGGGGATATTAATTTATACCTATGTTTCCTGTGAGCATGTTGTGTATTTTAATATGGGTTTTTATTCATGTATAAGTATGTTTGGGCTGGCTAAAATGAAAATTACATTGTAGTGGTGCTTTAAGAACTTCCTCTTAATTAAGTATGATTGTTACAGGGAGGTATATAAGATATTGTGGGTAAAATCATTTTATTCTGATGAAGTCCTTTATGTTGGACAAAAGCGCTAAATAAAATACTTGGTGATTATCTGCCAGTGACTTGTGGTCTCGTTTCCTACGTTTTTTGTTTTTTGGTTATCCACTATTTATAGAAAGAAAACCTTCTCCAACTCCTATATTTGTTTCTCTGATACCCATCCCTTTTATCAGAAGAAGGGTATTGGAAAAAGGGCAAGAGGGATAAAATTGATCAGTCACAGCATGAAGTTATGGGAAAGAGTAGTGGAAGCAAGGTTAAGAAGGGACGTGATGATTAGTGATCAGCAGTATGGTTTCATGCCAGGAAAGAGCACTACAGATGCAATCTTTGCTCTGAGAATGTTGATGGAGAAGTACAGAGAATGTCGGAAGGAGTTGCATTGTGTTTTTGTAGACTTAGAGAAAGCATATGACAGGGTACCGAGAGAGGAGTTGTGGTATTGTATAAAGAAGTCAGGAGTGTTAGAAAAGTATGTAAGAGTGGTACAGGATATGTACGAGGGTAGTGTGATAGCGGTGAGGTCTGCGGTGGGAGTGACGGATGCGTTTAAGGTGGAGGTGGGGTTACATCAAAGATCAGCTCTGAGCCCTTTCTTATTTGCAATATTGATGGACAGGATGACAGACGAGATCAGACATGAGTCCCCGTGGACTATGATGTTTGCAGATGACATTGTGATCTGTAGTGAGAGTAGGGAACAGGTGGAGGAGACCCTGGAGAGATGGAGATATGCTCTAGAGAGAAGAGGAATGAAAGTCAGTAGGACTAAGACAGAATATTTGTGTGTGAATGAGAGGGACGATAGAGGAATGGTGAGGATGCAAGGAGTAGAGGTGGCGAAGGTGGATGAGTTTAAATACTTCGGATCAATAGTTTAGAGTAACGGTGTGTGTGGAATAGTTCAGAGTAATGGTGAGTGTGGATGAGAGGTGAAGAAGACAGTACAGGCAGGATGGATTGGGTGGAGAAGAGTGTCAGGAGTGATTTGTGACAGTTGAGTACCTGTAAGAGTGAAAGGGAAGGTCTACAACAGGGTAGTGAGACTAGCTATGTTATATGGGTTGGAGACAGTGGCACTGTCAAAAAGGCAGGAGTTTGAGCTGGATGTGGCATAATTAAAGATGTTAAGATTTGCACTGGGTGTGACGAGGGTGGACAGGATTAGGAATAAGTATATTAGAGGGTCAGCCCAGGTTGGAAGGTTTGGAGACAAAGCCAGAGAGGCACGATTACATTGGTTTGGACATGTGCTGAGGAGGGATGCTGAGTATATTGGGAAAAAGATGCTAAGGATGAAGCTACCAGGTAACAGGAAAATAGGAAGGCCTAAGATAAGGTTTATGGATGTGGTGAGAGAGGACATGCAGGTGGTTGGTGTGACAGAGCAAGATGTAGAGGACAGAAAGAAATAAAAACAGGTGATCTGCTGTGGCGACCTCTAACGGGAACAGCCGAAAGAAGATGATGATGTTAGAGCTTGTACAATGCCATCTGAAGATGATGATTTTGAAAAGGAATGTGAGGTGTTGGAAGCAGTGGCAGCTGGTGACTTCAAATTAAAGGGGGGGCTGCAGGAGACAGCGGAATGGGTGGGGCCAATTGGAAGGGGTGTGACCAACTAAAAAGGGATGCAGCTATGTTCAAAACCACAACAACTGGAACTTTAATTAAATACGCTGCCCTGGGTGCCAAACCATCATTACGAGAGCCCAATCAAGACAAAATAAAGTATAGAAGAAAAAAATATTTCAAAGCACTGGCTACATGACAGCTTACTTAATATCCAGATGGAAACAAAAAGGTTGTGAGGCATGAAAAAATAAAATACTTTTTAAATACATTACTGGAATGCCAGTCAAAATCAAGTATCAAAAAACAAGCAGCACTCAACTCAAATCACTTCTCCTTGCACTGCAGTTCTAATTATAATTTATACTCAGCTTTATAAAAGTACCAAGTAACATGCTGAAAGTAGCAATCTCTGTGATACCCCCACATATAAAAATGTTTCTTATCCAAAAAAGACCTGCTTCCTGACAACTATCTACTTGTTTCATGGGGAAAACATGATCAAAGTAAAAATGAACAGCAAACAAGAAACAAGCTCAAGATAAATTGCTTAATGTATTACTGTACAGGTTATGGACCACACATGATAGACTGACATTCTGTTTAGTTTAGTTTACAGGTAAGGCCTGCAAAGATGACTGCAGGTGTCTAACAAATGTAATGAGGTTCTGAAAAATACTGGAATTCTGTCCTTTATTACAAATGCATTTCAATACCTAAGGCTTATACGTTATCTAGTTATGTAAATATTTTCTGCATGGCAACAACAAAAAGGCTTTCAGTGTTGGTAATTCTTTAACAGTATGCTTATTAAAGGTTACTTGCATCTAACAATCTCAGACAAGCTTACCTGATGGTCACTTGAAGCATTGCTACTTAAACGCAGAGCAACTGGGCACTGCAACAGCATGCATTTTCTGAATAATAACAAGCATAAATCAACAGTGTAAAAATGTGACAGAAAACCAAAACATTCTACAAAATCAAGGACAGATGAAAAGCCACTGTCGTACTTGTGTCTACCTTGGATAGGGGAATACTCCGCACACTTACACTGCATAACTGCTCCTTGCCTTGCTTGGAAACATCCAGAGTCACTACATGGGGGAGTGGGGTGCAACAAGTATGTCACCATTTGAAATGTCTCTGGCTGACAGTGATGGCTCTGACACTCATACCTCTCAACCTCAGAGCAAGAAATTTGGACAAAGCCATACATAGAAGTGGGACAAAGGACAAAAATAAGGACAATTTTTAAATATTGCTCTTATAAACTTAGAAAGACAATAGGATAGGAGTAGGTCTTGCATTAGTATGAATTTTCTGAAGGGTATGAAATCTAAAACTCAAATGTCTGTCAATATTTCCTAACTTCAATCTCTAATGATTTGCCACAAATTTGCCAGAAAACCGCAATTATATGAAACAAGGACCAAAAATGTGATGCAAAAATATAAAATTGCCACATAATACAGCTGGGAACCTGTCAAAGAAGGGTCACTTTTTTAATATTAGTACTGTTAACTTGAGCAGCTGAAAAATAAGAGAATCTACATACATTTCTGAAATAAAAGTAATCTATAACTCCGATCATTACAGTTATTTATAATTGTAAACCCTCCACGTTTTCTTCCAAAATTGCCATTTTGCGAAGGGATTATTAGGAGGAGAGCAACATTTTGAACTAAAATTGGGGACAGTTGAGAGGTTTGGATATTCCTAATTCTATAAAGCAATTTATTTACATGTACCTCTAAACCTCTTAATGCAGGAAATCTGGACAAGGCCAAATATATTGGGGGAACATACAAACAGTACTAAAAATTGCTCTTGTATAAACTTAGACAATTGATAGAATGACAGGTCTTGCTTTAGCATCCATTTTTCTGAAAGTTATGAAGTCTGACACTGAATGTCTGTCATTATTTAGTGACTTTAATCCTAAATGATTTGCCAGAAAACCACAAATTTTATGAGGAACAAACCAAAAATAAGAAGCAAAAATCTGTTCATTCTGCAAAAATTTGGACAGTTGAGAGGTATAGTACAGCCAGGGGTGTCTTTGAGTTTGCTGCCCTTCCCCCAACACAAATCATGGTCGAATGGAGCCTCCCCCCTGCAGCCATTCCAATGGCCCACTCCTTGGTTATTTCGCCCCATTTACCATAAACACTGTAATGTGCATACTGCTTTACTTCTGCAATGATTTGGATTTCATTTGAAAGTTTTATTTTGTGTTTTACAACACAAACACTAATAGACATCTGCTAAACAAAGCAATGCAGTCTCACAGTGAAAACAGACTTAGCATTAAAACTTCACTGCCCTTGAAACTCACATTCATTGAAACAATATTGAAATCCCCACATTCAAAAAAATACATTTTGCCAGTGGCAGATAAAGATTAACTTTGGGTTTGGGCTGTTTTCAAATCACAGGCCCCTTGCAAATGAAACATACACATGCAATTTCATACACATTCCTGAGTGTGTTAAAGTATACTCCTTGTACAATACAGTACAGTTTTAGAAGGCGTTTTAAATTTACTGTTTTGAACATTTTTACAGTAAACAATGAATCAAAATGGATGCATCAATAATGACAAAATTGCCCAGTTCAGAACATTGCCAACTCAAACTTCTACAGTCCACCAGTATCAGTAAATATTTCCACATTAAAGAGATCTCTAACTAATGAAGAGATTGCTGCCAGCAAACAACTTTATATTTCATTGTTTCATCTACAAATAAAGTGCCTGGTGCCCTTGAGGAATAAATTGCCTGCATTACATTAAAAATGATAAGGTAGTAATACTGCAATAGGGAATGGATGGTAAACTGATAACAGGTTCATAGTTCCTAGGCATCTTCACCAAAAAGGACTGCAGCATCCACACCCGTTACAACACAGTACAGTATCAGCAATGCATCTCCATACTGTGGGAGTAGAACCAACAGCCTTCTGCATCAAACGCAAGTACACTACTTGTTGTGCTATTAACAATGCAAAGAGACTCAGCATAAGCAGCACTAAACTTCTGTTCCCCAGCAGCTCTCAGCTCCTTGTAAAATCTACTAGACACTCAGCTGTATCTCTGAAATTTGCAGCACAAGAAATCTGGAAAAAGCCAAAATTTATTTGGGGGGGGGGCAAAAGCCCAAAAAACAGGGACACATTTTAAACATTGCTTGTATAATGTTGGAAAGTTGCTAGAATAAAATTCTGTTACCACCATACATTTCACTGCCAAGTCTTGAACCCAGAACCCTGTGCAAAACCATTACAGCAACATATCACTATGCCAAATCAGCTGTTTTGTGAAAAAGATGAAGACTGAAACTTAAATGGCTACCATTTAATGAATTCAGTTCTCACCATAGCTGTCAACCTCTTAGCACAAAACACTTGAACAAAGCCAATAATGGGGGAATACAGCCCCCAAAAATATTCATTGAATTCAGTTCTCACCATAGCTCTCAACCTCTTAGCAAAAAACACCGGGACAAAGCCAGTAATGAGGAATACAGCCCCCAAACATAGTGAATTCAGTTCTCACCATAGCTCTCTACCTTAGCACAAAAAACCTGGACAAAGCCAATAATGGGGGAATACAGTCCTAAAATAAGGACAAATTTCAAATATCCATCTTATAAACTTAGAAAATTGCTAGAATAAAAGGTTTTGTGCTACCATGTAATTTCTGAAGAATATGAAGTCTGAAATTCAAATGCCTATCATTTTTATTTATTTCACATTTGTTAACCAGGAAAGTCTGACTTGCAACAAAAGCTAATTTTCAGGAGATGCCCAGGGAGAAACAGTCCAGACACATGTCTTTGTAAGATGGGAGGACGCCAGAGCACCTAGAGAAAACCCACACAAACACAAAGAGGACATGCAGACTCCACACAGATGGCACCCCAGCCAAGAATCAAACTAGAAAACCTGTAGCTGTCAGGCAACAATGCTACCACTGCACCACTGCACTATCAACTATGTAAAAAACAAAAATACAGAAACCACAGATTTTATGAGGAACAGAACAGAACAAATATGAGGCAAAAATATGCAATTTTTTTACATATGGTGGTGGGTAGGGAATTTAGGCTCTTGTTACCTGCACCCAAGGTACAGGGTTCAAGCCTGAGGTATTCTATACCCACCACCATATATCCTGACTACACACACACACACACACACACACACACACACACACACACACACACACACACACACACAACCTAACTTTTGTTTCAGTTTCCGAGTCCATCTGCAGCTGTATCAGTCCTGCGCAAGCTAAATGTCTTTCCTGGGGAAGGTTTCCCTGTGAGAGTAGGCTCCAACCTGCAGACATTGCAGTCTGGAAGTCTTCCGTTCTATGCGGTCATTGCTGCATAGACTTCTGGGCATCTGCAGGGCAGAGATGCCTTTCCTCCTATCCAGACTGCTGACAGAGCAGTCTGGAGTTCTGTGAGTTCCAGGAACACCAGTCACGCATGCGAGGAGTCTTGGGACTCGTGATTTTTTTTTATATTGTTTTTTTTTTCTTTCCACAGCTGGGGGGGGGTGCAGTCCTATAGCATGAGCCACCCCTGGTGGAAGAGATGTTTAAGGAAAGTTGATACGCAATGGATTTGATTATTAAAATAAAAAATGAAGTATGGGAAGGTAGGATGGATAAATACTCCCCAATTGTGGGGAAAGATTTGGAATTAATATGAGGGAAGTCCAATAGGGTAAGGACCCCAGTGAATATTACAGAGCATTTCTAACTAATTTTAGTGGTGGTACACAGGCTATCAAGGAAATTGTGAAAAGGGAGTGGAATAAATTCTCTGAATTTACTGATTTGGACACCATTGTGAGGGAACCCCTCAAGGTTATATTTAGGAGGGGGCAAAATATTAAGGATCTGTTGGAGTACAAAACCAACTCTAAAACGTGTCACCCAAGAAGGAAGGGGACTTTACATTAGTTATGATGAAAGAGTATATATTAAGGGAAGGGATAAATACATACTGGGGAATACCTATTCCAGTTGTAATACAATGGGACTAGTTTATATTATCCAATTTGAGGCTGTGAGGTATTTTATATTGGCAAGAGTGAGCGGAAATTAAGGAAAAGTGTATATGAACATTTGTATGATGTCAAAAGTCAGAATGAACATAATGCTCTCTTTAAACATAACTTCTGTTGTAAAGAAGATAGGTTTCTATTTTTTGTTTTGGAGGTGATACCTCGTGATATGAGGGGGGACCATGGAAAATAAGATTGGAATATAATGAAGCCTATTGGCAGATAATATTAGAGGCCAATAGGCCCCCAGGACTTAACAACAATTTTCCCTGGCCCCAGTATTAAAGCTAAGGGCTGCCAAACTATAATGTTGGGAGCTGTGTGTTTTTCTGGCCTAGGCTGGAATGATTGGGGAAGTTATCTTTAATATAATAATATATCTTTGGTGTGTATGTTTCTGTTTGGGGTTTTGAATGTATTTTTTCCTTTTTTCCTCTGAGAAAATGAAAAAATAATTTTATAAATAGATGGGATGGTATTAATATTGGAACTTCCATCAGATAACGCCAAGTGAAACTGAATGGTCAAACTTGTTTTGAGGTTTTAATATATTTTTATTTTTACCTTTTTATTCATTTTTAATGTACTTTATTTATATGGGTTTATTGTTGGTATATGTGTATATATATATATATATATATATATATATATATATATATATATATATATATATATATATATATATACACACACACACACACACACACACACACACACACACACACACACACACACACAAACACACACACACAAAAGTATATATATTTTGTGGTGTGCAGATTTTATGGGATGATTTTAAATGCTGTCCAATTACTTGAATGAATCATAAACAGAAATGCTTAGGTTAATTAATTATTTATTTTAGTATAGAAGGAAGTCAGTAGAGGTAGCTATATATCTGATGAAGTCTTTATGTTTGAGATGAATACGCATTAACATGTGGAGCATTTATGTGCCTTTGACCTATGAAATAAACTGAGTTTATATTTGGATCCGTACCCTTCTTTCTTGTGTCAGTCTTGGTCTTCCTGGTGAATTGTGTGGTGGTCATAGAACCTTGTTTGGGGATTACAACATGGTTAACAGTGATTTTTCAGACCCCCAAATGCTATGTATGTTGTTTACCTGAACTAGTGTGTATTGTAGCTATCTTAAGGCTTCCAGTATATCACCATAACGAAAAACAAGACCCCCCACTCCATATTGTCTTTCTTTAATACAATTTGTGTATACATCCATCCCTAGCAACACCCCCCCCAAACAGACCTTTCAGATAACCTACTATTTCAACCTTCCTAAGTCTCTCCAATTACAAACTCCAGTCTGCTAATACCAATATAATAAATATTTAAATCACAAGAACCTATGTGAACCAGCTAAAGTGGACAACGTATAATACAATTTAGAACTCCCCCTCCACCCTCAAACAAACATATATCACAGTATTATTATTTACTCAGAACCTCCCTCAAAGCATTTCAGTTAAAGAATTCCCCTGTTCTAAAATTTAAAATGAAAACTAGGAGTTACATTTACTTACAGATAGTTTTTTTGTATGCTATTCCAGCCTTGGTGGCTCAACCCACTACTCCATCCACAATCATCACCATCCAATCAAACACCTACCGTCTACATCACTGCCAGCAGCATAATTGGTAATTCCACTAATTATTTAAAGCAAACACCACTCACCACTTCAATACCTACTGAAACACAATCATATTTCTAACCCTATCACTTAATTATAATTGATAGACTTTTACCATATATTTACTATTAATTACTTCACCCAATATGATACTCTTTTTTTTCCTGTCTAACCCCATTGTTAATAATCCTTAGCTTCACTACAACATTGTCCTGCAAAACAACCAGCTACATTTATCAATCAGTAACCTTCACCACCAACCTACTGTACAAACAAAAACACAACTCTTAACATCTCTCTTCAGATATTTCATTATACCCTTCCTTATATCTCTAGCCCCAGAATAGCAAACAATGTATCTTTCAAACCCAATTTTGTACCCTTAACTTCAAACCCCAGCACAAAATATCACTCATTGCACACATATCTGATCTTCATCCTATTACAGAGTGCAGATGTACACGCAAACCCAGGACCAAACACAAACACCAACAAAACAAATGACATCAAAAATCTAAATATAATTACTTTAAACCTAAGAAGTATATGCAACAAGATAATCCCCCTGCATGCCCTAACTGAAACTTGGCTACACCCAGAGAAAAGAGATGCATAAATTACACCTCACAACTATGCCATATAGAGAGTAGATAGACTAAAAAAGAACAGTGGAGGGATAGCCCTTCTATAGCCTTCGATACTTAACAATACATCCTACTCAAACAAAATACCTACCTTTTCTAACACTGAGATCCTAATAGCCACCCTGAACCTCAATGATACAAAAATAATCTGTATGTGGAAACAACATATTTGTCCTAGAAAATGTACTATCTTGGACATCTCAAAACATCAAACAAAAAGAGTCATCCTAGGTGACATGAACATCAACTGACAATCTAAAACAACTGACTCTACCACCACCAATATTAATCTGTACAGGTATACACAACTAATCACAAGCCCAGCACATTTTAATAATGACTTCACTTGCCATTCTACTTTGGATTGGATTCCAGTATCTCACCCATCAAATTTCTCCTCCTCAGGCGCACTCTTAGTCTCACTTAGTGACCATCTTCCTACATATGCTAGCAGAGCCAGTACAAACAAACCCAAAAGCACACTCACTGAAATTAGTTAGAAACATGTACAAACTTTGTTAATAAACACTTAATGTTTTACTCCATAAAATAAAATGGACTCCCCATAAAACTACTACTGCTCAATGGCACTGTCCAATATTTCAATACTACCTTCATGAAAATACTTGATACCCTTAGCCCCAGTACAGACAAACAGGGTAAAACCAATACAACCCCATGGTTAACCAAAGACTGTATTAACCTGATGAAACAAACAAAAAGATCTAGCCTGGAACCCCTGGAAACAAAACAAAACTGAATAGAATCTCTATTTGAAAACACTCCTCAGCAGTGCAACCAAACTAGTCGACAAAAGTAAAAAATCATACCACGCACACCTTCAACTACAACGCAAATGCACCCCCATATCTTCCCTTCATAATCGAGGTACAAACAAAGAGCACCTAATGCTCCCATCACTAATAGTGGAAGAATTTAACAAACATTTCATAAGATCCATAACTGACCTACTGACTTCAAACACTAACTCAACACTCCCCCCCATTTAATCTCTCATACTGACACAAATAACTCCTCACCATCTAACTCAAACCACATCAGAAACAGCACACATAACCAAGGCAAAGGTAACCTGACCTCTTTCTCCTTTCAGCCTATAGCCACATCAATGATAAAAACATTACTGCTCAAATTAAAACCCTGCTCTACATCTGCCAATAATCTCCCACCACAATATCTAAAACTTATCATGGACTCAGTTACTTATCCAATCAGCATCCTTATAAAAAGCTCTCTCTCTGAATCCACATTTCCAACCATATGGAAACTATCATATATAACCCCAATACATATAGGAGGGAACTCCACCAAACTAACCAACTTTCATCCCATATGAATACTATCTCCCATATCAAAAATTCTTGAAAGATGTATCCACCTACAGTTAATGAAATATCTACTTCAAAACAATCTGCTTACTCAAGCTCAGCACAGCTTCTGGCCTGGATACAACACATCCACAACTCTATTATCCTTTACAGATACCATAAATAGAGCCAGAGATGAAGGATACCTCATATACTCTGTGTTCCTGGACCTCTCAAAGTGCTTTCATGCAGCCTCACACCCCTTACTCCTTGATACTCAGTCCAACATAGGCTGTTCCCACATTGGCTGTTCCCCCTACCACAATACAGTTTCAGAGCTACCTACAAGACCAGAAGCAAGCCATTAAATGGTCTAACCAACTCTGCCCCTTTCTTCATAACTCAACTGGAGTCCCCCAAGACTACAACTTAGTTCCCCTACTGTTAAACATATTCACCAATATTTTACATACCTCATCTTACCCTGGAAACCCTATCTAGTATGCAGATAACTCCATGATAATCTGCACCTCTTGCACTCCCCCAGAATTACTCATCAACATTCAAAAAACATTCACTGCAATTGAATCATGTCTCACAGACGCCCAACTTTTTCTAATCCCCTCCAAAAAAACTCATAGTCTTTCTCCCAAAATATACCTGACTCACCTCCAACCAATTTGACATCCACTCAGCTAACACTATCATCAAAAGAGTAGAAGAAACAAAACTATTAGGTGTCATTATCAATAGCAAATTCACCTTCGACCTCCATATCCAGCAAATCATAAAGAAAACTCACATGAAACTAGGACTCCTATATAGAAACAGGTAATTCCTTACCATATCAACCAAGACTACCCTAGCAAAAACTTTCCCTCTCCTCTCCCTATTTTATGATTCTTATATACTTACCAACCTGAAAAACTGCAGCAAGACAAAATGGAACAATGCTATAACAAAATTGCAAAGTTCACCACTAACTCCAAATACCATACTCACCACTGCAAACCACTAAGGGAACTAAATTGGCTGAAACTCTCCAACAAACTGTCATATATCCAATTAACTACTACACATACTTAATCTACAAACCCATTACCTGTCCTGCCCTAGGCAAGCATTTCAAACACTATATTATCAAGTAGATCATAGATTAGAAGACAAAAACCTACTAGACATCTCCAAACTTTCTAAATTACATGGTCAATGTTAATACTCTTACACTATTTCAAAACAATGGAATTCTCTCCCCTCAAGCATCAGATCAACTCCAAGCCTGCAACTCTTTAAAGCCTCTTTAAAAGCACACATAAATAAGTCCTGTCCCTGCATATGTTTAACTCCTGGTTAATTCCTATCCACCGCTACTCCTCTGCCCATCCCTCATTTATCTCTCTCTAGTCTCTTCTTATCCCCAGTACTTCACTGAAGTTTTCCAAAATCTCTCCTCCTCCTCTCACTCCAACCTGTCTACATTCTTTTTTCTGTTTCTCTCACCCCTTCCTCTGTCTGCTTCTTCTCTCTGTCTCTCAAGGCCCCACTGAAATGATAGTCTCACAAATATTTATGCTGCTTCTCTTCTTTGCTAATTAATGTATTTATATAAACCTGTACAGTCTATTGTAAGCCTGTCCTCATGTCATGATGCTAATAAGTACATCATAGGATCATGGGATAATAGCAAGTTACTAGGCTATGGGCCCTGAGGCCCTTATATGCCTAGCCAGTAAATTAGCCCATGTTCCCACAAGTCAGCACCTGATGCCCCTGCCCAGCAGGGACACATGTGGAATCTCGGGGTGTATTTTCTATTTCCCATCCAGTCATTCAGGCTCCTCTTAAAGAGGGATAATGAGGTACTCTGCTTGATGTGGAGAGGGAGTCTATTCCACAGATGGGGGAGTCTTTGGGAGTCCTTTTGTTAGCTGAAACAAACCACTGTAATCGTGTTCTTCTTGTATGAAATATCTTGTATTGTAAAAAATCCCACTGTACATATGTTTAATAGTGGAGCTTTTCTCCCCGGGACTCCGCTGTAAATGGACCTCATTCCAGTCGGACTTTCCTGGTCAACAAATGTAAAATAAATAAATAAAATAAATAAATATGTCCCGCCAGCATGTACTATTGATGTCGCAGACCAAGTTGAGGTTTTGCATATGGGTCACGTGAGTGGTGTTTGGCTTGTAGATATGCAGCAATTTCATCAAGGTGGGGTCAGAAATTGCTCTGTATGTCAGACACAGATCACCTCTGAGGAGTGTGTATGAGTTGGAGTACAGGGACAGGGCTTTTAGCCTATCCATGTAGGGTAGATTTTTGAAGCCATCCTCTGTGGTCTCACCAGCTGCTGTATGTGCTTTGTGAGGCACATGCCGAAAGGGTTTTTGTAATAGATGATGGGCCTAATATGGCAGGAATACAGGGAAGTCATGACTTCTTTGTTCCTGGAAGAAATACCCTTACTAATGAGGTGAGCCATGTAAAAAGCTCTCCATACAATGAAGGCAACATGATGGTCAAAAGTTAGAGCGCTGTTAACTTGGGTGCCCAGGTCCCTCACAACTGCTTGCGTGCTTAGAGCATTGTTACTGATTTGATAATTTGTGGAGACATCACTCTCCTCAAAGGGGATGATGATGCTGCATTTTTTTGGTGTTTAGTTTAAGGCCATTTTTCTGGCACCAGTCATTTGTCTGGGTGAGACCCTCTTGTAATATGTCTACATTACTAGGGGAGTTGATGATGGTGCCCAGCTTGCAGTCATCTGAAAACTTGGTCAGCTATAGAGCTCTGGTTTTGACTTGTACCTCAGAGAAGTATATCCCAAACAGCAGGGGCCCCTGGGGTATGCCACTTGTTATGGGTCTACTACTTGAGGTATTTTCCCCTATTTTGACTGAGTGAGTTCTATCAGTGAGCCACTTAGCTACCCATCAGGTCACATGAGGATTTATGCCAAGCTGGGATAGTTTATCTATTGTGCCCGAGTGAGGAATTGTGTCAAAGGCCATGGCAAGATCAAGATAGGTGGCGTCCACCATCTTCCCCTCATCCATGGCTTTGGTGACTGACTCAAAGAAGTCTACCAAATTTAACAGGTATGATCTCCCCTTGACAAAACCAAACTGTGTGGGATAAAGCGTTTGGAGGTTACCGGTGTCCTTGTTAATGTGGTCCAGGATAATGCATTGCGTGGCCTTGCAAATCAAGCTAGTTAGGCCGAAGGGTCTGTAATTTCTTGGATTGGTGGATGCTCCACCTTTGGGCAGAGGGATGGTGGTGGCTGTCCTGGATCCACTCGGCTGGGATGAAAGCGGTACTCAGGCTTAGGTTGAATAGGGTGCCTAATGGTGCTGTTAGTTCCTGCCTGAGTTGATGCAGAATGCAGTCTCGGGTGTGTTTTTAGCCTTTGAGAGGACAGTAATGACTTGTTCTTAAAGATAAGGGCTGGGATGCTTGGGCTGGGGATATCCTGTATTACTGATTGGGGGGGGGGCAAGGGGGTGAAATTTTCACTGAACCCGTCTGCCAGCACGTTGGCTATATCCATGGCATTTGTGTAAGTGGTATCCTTAACCATCAGTTCTGAGCAGATATGGGTGTTTTCTGCTACACTGCAGATTTATGTGAAGAAGACCATATGATTGTCTTTAGTAGATGTGGCCAATTTGGACTCAAGGTTAGATTTGGAGAACTTCACTAATACCCTTATTTGCTTGTTTAGGCCAAGGAGATATTGCTTCCAATTTGGCACCTGTTCCTTCTTGGTCCTGGAGAGCATTTTTTTTCCTTTTGTTGTAGAGTTTATTTATAGCCAATGTCCACTAGGCATGTTTACTCATCCTTGAGCAGGAGGATTTTGTCCCATCAGGTATTGCTGAATCTATGCATTTATATAAATGGTCATATAGTACTTTGGTGTAGGTTTGTACATTAGTGCTAGTTCCTACTGTTGGGGAGGGAGGTTGTAATCAGCTTTGAAGTTTTTTGTTTAACCCTAGCTGGGGGCTGGGGGCTGGGGCAGAGGAGATGGTGACTTTGAAGGTGACTGCTTTGTGGTCTGATCTTACAAGGGATGATGACACTGCAGGAATACTATGTTAGTTTGTACCAAGTCCAAGATGTTGTAACCTCTTGTGGGGGTATCAACCAGCTGGTCCAAGGCATTGGCATTGACAAAATCAGTGATCTTTCAGCATTTGTGTTCTGGCTCAAGTAGTTCTTACAATCAATTGTTGGGTAGTTAATATCGCCCAGCATCAGGGTATAGGGCTGAATCTTAATACATTCTAGGAGGTCCAGACAGGCAGCATGGCCATCCTGTGTCAATGTTGGGGGTCTGTAGCTAACCATGAATTGAATAGGGGTCTTGTCAACCGTTAACTGCATCTGGAGTGTCTCCCGTGTGTCATACTGTTTGACCAGTCTGGAGCTGTGTATATCTTTAACATATATTGCAACACTACCTCCTTTGGCTTTGCTGCCCTCAGTTTAGGGTCTGTATATGTGATAGGATGAGTAACCAGGTAAAGCTTGGGTACTTTCCACAGCTTCAAACTAGGTTTCTGTGACTGCACAAATGTTAGCATCTTTCAGGGTTAACAATGCTTACAATGAGTGAAGTTTCATGTTGAGACTCCTAGCATTCAGCAGCATGACCTTTAAATTGTGTTTAGATGAGATTCGCATGCTGGTAGTTCAAGACATGGCCTAAAAAGGCACTATGGGGAAGGCAAGAGCCTTCACCAGGAGCCTGAAGCCCAAGGGAGACAGATGCAGGCTATCTCTGGCAAAGCATTGTGGTTTATCAATCATGTCTTCCCAGGCCGACAGGTACTGGATCCCCCTTGAATGACACCAGAAACTAAGCCAATTGTTAAAGTCAATCATTTTTTGTTTGTATTGAGGCATCATTCTGGGCGATGGTAGAATGCTGCTTAAGGCTAGTGGCATATTGCTTGGAGCACATATGCAGTGAGCTCGATCAAGTCTCTCTTCATATAGCCCAGAGAGGTACATCTCAAGTCATTCATGCCAACATGTACTATGACAGAGTCATAGCAGTACTTAATGAGTAACTTGAGTGCATGAATGATGTGACAGATTCTGGCACTTGTCAAACAATTTACCATGACGTTTTCCTTATCCAGCCTGGTGAGGGGCACATCTGTGTATCTCACAATGGAGCCTCCTATGATTAATCTCTAGTAAACTGCAGTTAATACATAGGAATGACTTAGAAATTAAGTTAAATTATTAGTAAAACACTTAAGACTGCACACAGTTTATCAACTTTAACCTGTAATATTGTTTTGTGTAAAGTCTATCCAGTTTTTGGGATTATTAGTTTTTTTGTTGGACAGCCACACAAGGTTACTTGTTTTGTGTAAAGTCTTATCAAAGAAGTAGTTGCAATGTATTGTGTAAAGTCCTATCAAACATTATGGTTGTAATTTTTGTAATCTTCTAATGCATATGTATAATTGTGGAGCTTTTCTCCCCAAGCCTCCACTGAAAATGGGTTATGTGACCCAGTTGGACTATCCCGGTTAACAAATGTCAAATAAGTAAATAAACAAACAAATAAATAATAATAATATGTGTATGCTCTCACAGATATGCCCTTTCAGAATAAATTCAATGGCATGGAATTCCAAGCCTGTATCTCTAAGTCAATGGCCCCTATCTAAGCCTTTGGTTGCAAGGTAGCAGTATTAGAATGGGAACCAACTCTATGCCCCTGCCTGTTTCTTCCAGATCCCAAGCCACTGCTTGAACCTGGGTTGTCACACTCAGGGATCCAGACCACAGCATGAAATATTTTCTGTAATATCTACATGCCAGAGTGTGTGTGTGTGTGTGTGTGTGTGTGTGTGTGTGTGTGTGTGTGTGTGTGTGTGTGTGTGTGTGTGTGTGTGCATGTGTGTATGTGCACCATATACATGTGTTTTTATGTGTGTGTATCTGTGTGTGTGTGTGTGTGTGTGTGTGTGTGTGTGTGTGTGTGTGTGTGTGTGTGTGTGTGTGTGTGTGTGTGTGTGTATATGTGCACCATGTGAATGTATCTGTGTGTGTGTGTGTGTGTGTGTGTGTGTGTGTGTGTGTGTGTGTGTGTGTGTGTGTGTGTATGTATCTGTGTGTGTGTGTGTGTGTGTGCCTGTGTTTGTGTGTGTGTGTGTGTGTGTGTGTGTGTGTGTGTGTGTGTGTGTGTGTGCACCATGTGTATGTTTGTGTGTGTGTGTGTGTGTGTGTGTGTGTGTGTGTGTGTGTGTGTGTGTGTGTGTGTGTGTGTGTATGCATTTGTGTGCATATGTGTACAACTGTTGTTGGGTGGCCCATATTACTAGTTATAACTGCATCACCACTTGTGCTGCACAGACACTCAGAATACCTGCCACTGCTACTGCACGTCTGTAAGTGAGGGGCACCCGGCTTCCAGCAGATATATACTGGACAGTTGTCTCTGAGTTGTGGTAGCACTTGTTTTCCTGGTGTTTGGATTATCTGCATATGATCTGCGTATAATCCTTCTTTAACATGCACAGTGGTACTGTTTCTGTACTTATGCTGTACAGGTATCTGTGACTCCTGCTTTTTGCCATTGCCGTGAATTTTGCAGTGGATTAAATCTATGCAATGACTATAATGTGCCTCTAAATATAAACACAAAGATGGGCAGGTGCTCATTCATTTCACTTCTCCAAAAAGGGAAGTATTTTAAACATTTTAACTACTTAAAGGTACAATTTTTGATTGTATATGCAGTCTAATCTAATTTGCAGGCTGACAATCATTTGCCAGCACAAAGAAAAATGTCCAGGTGAATCCATCTGGGTTTTTTGTTAACTGACAGCTTATAAAGGAAAAGACACAGGTATTATATAGTACTGCATGTATTTAAGGTAGTGAATTTCATTATGGAACACAAAACAAAATATGAGGCATTGTTTTTGATAACTCATTAGCTGCTACCAGTGAAAGAACAAGATGCTACATTCAGTCACAGTTTTTTTCTTACTAAAAGGTCATCATTAATTTAAAACCAGACCTGTCTTCAGCGAGGTTATATTTGCACTGACAGATGGCTGTTGAAGTCTTGACGCATTTAAGCACAAGCCAAAGTGCTGAAGTTTCATTTCTAGTATGTCAACCCACATGTGAGGTGAATTTTAACAAGAATCTGTAACTATAAACATGTTAAAAATTATTTTTGCTGAACCAACAGCTATCCATCCTATAGTTATTTCAAATATTAGCAGCTCACAGGAATTTTCTGCACCACAAAAGAAAACTCAAAAAGAGGTAAAGAAACTTTTCAAGAAACGTGCATATTACATAAACTCTGATTTTTAACTGTAACTCTAGTGCTGTGCCTGTTCAACAAATCTAAAGAAAAACAGTATTTTCTAATGAAGCTTGTCATGCACACTCACTTTTGATATTCACCTTTTCTGCTTTTTTCTCTGTTTAGTTTCCTGCCCTTCTCTTTCTGCTTCACCTCAGCTAAAGTATAGTATCTTTATAGTGTTTCATTTGTCTCAGACAATTGGAAATTGGCCAGGAACTGTACATAAACCTTGTTTTCTGACATTTTTAGATGCACCAGACATGCTCAGCCTAATTTCTCATACAGTGTTAAAAGGCTTTGCTTTCCACCTCCATTGCAGAAGCGGTTGACATATATTAACAGCAAACACACATACTGCAGGAAGATGCCATGAGTGATTCATATCTATGGGAGTAATGCTCCCCAGAAAAAACACAAACAAGAGAGGTGAGACTTCTGACTGACAAAGACAGATATATATTGGATGAAAAGCATAGGTGCAAGAAGCTGCTGAATGCAAGGGGGGGGGGGGCAACAGGGGCACCTAACAATACAAAAAATGGTAAATATTTATTCATATAATGGCGCATACTGTCATAAGAGAAGCAGACAACAGAATCTGAAATATGTACATTTTTGTCAAAGTATGTATAATGTGTACTTTAATATAACACAAAAAAGAGAAAAATATTACTTCACCCTAGAAAAAAGTGTATTGTTTGGTTCTTATTTCAGGTAAATGTACATGAACTCAAGCCAAAGGCTCTATCTCTGTTTGGCTTTGAGATTATTACATACCTTTCAAGTAATAACGTTTAGATTTCTAATGTCTCACTGAGAAGAAACAAAACATTAATATATACAGTACCATACTTCAACTTTCTGCTATTAGGCATTTTCATTGACCCCAACAAGCCACATTTTTATTTGATAATTTTCAAGTAATGACCATGTATTTTCATATGCAGTATGTCTTCTCACCCCCTCCTCATAAGGACATCCATTTTTTATGTACACCTCTGATTATGAGAAAAGTTTAAAAAAAAAACAGGGCAATAATTTAGTTCAAACTCACTCATGACCATGACATACTCTTGGCTTTATTTATTTATCTATTTATTAATTATATTTTTGCCACTACTTATCTCCTCCCACACTTCTTTAAGGTGCCCTCATCTTCACTAACCTCCAGGCTTCATGAAAGTTAAACTTGAACAATGCTATAACAAAGTTGTTAAATTTGCTGCAAACACTGCTTTCAGAACCCACTGCTGTACAGCACTAAAAGCCTAAAGTGGTTATAACACAGGTTCTTACCACCTTTAAAATTATCCAGCATCCATCTGCCCATCCAGCACAGAAAACATTCTACACAACTAAGTTCCCAGTCGGTCACTGAGATCCAGTGACCAAAAAAACTCCTGTCTTTCTATACACTTATTAAATCTGCTGGGCATTGTCTGTACTCGTATAAGGTTGCTAAGGCCTGGAAGTCCTTGTCTGTATCCATCAGGTCAGCACCCTCCCTCCCATCTTTCAAAACAATCCTGAAAGACTTCCCAGCCAAAATTTGGCTCCATTCTTGCTCAAAACCAGGATAAACTACATATCTAAATATGAACAAGTACCTTTTCATTCCTTACACCTCCTTACTCTCCCTTCTTTACTTACTTCCTTATTTCTATCAAATTCTCTTCCCTGACTTTTTCCCTGACTTTCTCTCTAAATATATCATAAGCCTGCTTAAATTGACTTCATATTGCAATTCCTGTTTGTATTAGACTAGCCTACCTTTAATTTCTCTACAGACTATCTAAAATTTCTCTAAATATTTCAGGATTATCATATACTTTGTATTGATTCTTAATCAATGTTTTTATATTATGTCTGATTTGTTATAATTAGTTAAACTGCAGATGTTTTGTTTTATTTTTGAAGATTGTAAAATTATTGCTCTTAAAAATGTTTTATAATAATATGGAACTATTCTCCCTGTGCTCCGATGAAAATGGACCAGTCAGACTTTTCTAGTAATCAAATGTCAATAAATAAATAAATTAAATATGTGAGGAAGGAAGCCAGATTAGGTGAATCCATAGATCCTCCCCATGTTCACTACAAATAACCATTGTCCTCAATCCCTCTCCCAGGTTTCCCCTAAACTAGCCATGTCAATGACTGTTTTGCATCACTCATGTAATTGCTGTTTGCTTTCATTCCCAGCCTGCCCTCATGCACACAGTCACTTGTGGTAAGCACCTATTATGCCAAAGCTGGTGAAATAAGAGCCACAGAAATCTAAATCACTTGCTACTATAGGTCAGTAATAACAGCCACAGTAATCCGCTTCACTTCAACTACAGGGCATATCACCTTCAGTAAAAATTAAAGAAAAAAATGATACAAGTGCATGACACTGTAGGCAGTGTATACTGTTACAACTGTACACACTTCTATTTGGATTCCTGTAGAAAAAGTGACAAAAAAAGAATCGACACAGATGTATTTCAGCTTGCAGGCACCATGTTATGTGTCTCATAACCCTCAACCAAGCTGCACTGATGTTTACTTGGTTGTGATTATCCTAACAGTCCTTTGCTGTCATGTATCAAATGCCATCCCAATAGATAACCGTGTTTGGTAATCATCTGCAATGACCAAAAGTGGTAAAAAAGTAGCCACAGCAATGACGATCCCATTGTTGTTACCGGATTAATCAATTTACTTTGCCTTTAATAAACTGCTCAAAATGAACCTTAGCCATATATTTTAACCTGTTAGCATAAGAAACCAGGAACAAAATGTTAAGGAGGAGGAAAAGCTCATATTCACTGACATGTATGAAACAGTCCTCTTCTCTTATGTATTTAAAAATTGGCTAAAATAACAGATTTTACATTAGCATCCACTCTTATGAAGAATATGAAGTCTGAAACTCAAAAGTCTCCCATTATTAGTGTTAATAATCCCCATCAATTTACCTGAGAAGAAAGGTACATGTCATAGGCAGCTTGGCATCAATGTACCCATTTATCAAACCTACCACAGCTCATGGCCCATGAATGGAAGAGTCCGTAGGAAAAAGCACTTAAAATTGAGCATCACGTTTTGCATCAATGTGCATTTTTTAAGCAATATGAACTATGAAACTATAATGTCTAGCATTTATTGACTTCTCAGTGATTTACCATAAAATCAAAAAGTTTATGGGGTACAACGAAAAATTAGAAAATTCAAGGACCATTTGCAAAAGGAGAGCCTAAACTACAATGTGTGCATGCACCCAATTTATGTTGCTTTTTCTCTTTCAAAGGTTAAAACAAGTCTATAAATGCATGTATCTCTGAGTATGTACAAAATACTTACAAGTACATATTACAGAAACATTTTACGAGTGAAATTAATACTTTTATACCTGCACATTGAGAAATGCAATCACACAAAGTCAACACAGGATGAAAAATACTACAATCATTTTAAAATGTGCACACTTGCACCCACATACACTCACATACCTGCAGATATGCAATTGCCAACACTCGCAGACACACATGTGCATGCACATGTATATGCACACATACAAACACTGAAGACAGAATTTGCCCCTCTTCCGGAAAAAAAAAGAAAAGGAAAAAGTAGACTGCACATACTTCCAGAAGACTCTGGCATCATCATGCATTTTTGAAAATTAAGAAATATGAAACTCAAACAACTGGCATAATTAACTGAACAAAATCCTTAGTGATTTACCACAGAAAATCAAAACTTTTACAGGGACAAGGGAAATAATACAAGGGCAAAATTAGAAAGGTCATGCAATATTACTTGAGATATATGTTTCCATTAAGAGCTTTTTTTTCCTTTCTTTGCAGCCAATAATTCTGCCAGCACTGTATTTGCATCTAAACAGCCAATAAGACACAGATGCAGGTGGGGTCAACTGCAAGTTTCCCATTTTTTGTCTTGTTCTAGATCGCAACACACTCATCTACTGCAGCAGATAATTAAGAAACAAGCTTGTTTAATTAAAATCAATTCTTTCTTTACTTTCTGCTACTGTGGTTGAATATGTTTTTTTTTCAACAGATGAGTCCTAAAAGAGCACAGACCATGTGTCTGTGAAAAGTGGACACCCCCCCCCTTGCCCTGTGGTACCAGCACCTTTGATGAAAAGATAGTGTGTAGATGTTTTGCAATAGTCCTTAGTAACTATGTTTATGTTGATGTTACCTCTACAAGTACATTTACTGAAAATTTTGATTCTAAGACACAGGTTACAGTTCAGGAGACTAGATTAATTTCCCCAAAGCACAGTCTTGTTAAGTGATTTGCCCAAGGTCATAGAGTAGGCAAATGGAGGCAAAAGGAATCAAACCTGGTCCACAAGAAGCACGTTGTTAACAGTGCCTATCCTTAATGCCTGCACTAGCTGCCAGTCAAACCTATGTACATGTTCCCTGGAATCCAACGCACTGTACCATGACATGGCATAAACAAACATACAAATAAATATGTATTGTGAAAAACATATTGTTATCAAGCTTGCATGCTCTGCAGGGTCCATAAAACAATAAAAAAATCTTATTTTCTTTAATCCAAATGATTTCCTTAGTCAGATAATGGATACACGCATGTACCTAGATACCAGTAAGTTTAAATATATCAGTGGTATGAGCAAATGATTCCCTTTCATATGTCTGATAACTGTTTTCAAGGTCTAATAGCCAAAGGATTCTACTCTTAAATTTATGCACTAACTAATGGCAGTTCTTAACAGTATAAGCATTTCACGTCTTCAAGTGCTGCCTGTTTGTTAGTGTGCAGTGTAGACAAAATGCAGCTTTCATGCTACAATTAAGACAACCTTCTTCAGGTGCAAGTACATTATACAGAATAATTTCTTTTGAAATGTGTCATATTAATCACACAAATGAATTATATATAAGTTGCCCATTAATTCTGTATATTAAAAGCACTAAAGTAAATTCAAATTCTTTCTCTGTCTAAAGTAATGCATTTTCTCTGTCATATGAAATACAGTTTTTCATTGACTACTTCTCTGGATATTGATCAGTGTAACATATCTACCTTCATCACATGTCATAGAAAAATATTTAACATATTAGACTGTAGGAAGTTGCTATACATGACAAAATGACTGCAAAAAACTTCATATGCTACAAAGGATTATGATCATTTATTTGATCATAGGCACTTTGCTACATTTTCAAAATGAACGTCAAGATTCTCCTCTAGTGTTTTCTTTTGCTCTTGAGGTTAAGTTCTTGACATCAATTTCTTGAGCACATCTCAAACTGGTTATGATTAGTCACCTGATTATAATCCTGAGTTGAGAGAGCGTTGTTGGAATGAGTTATATAGACATGATTCCACACAAATCCATGTCAAACCTTGTAGTTTATGATAGAAACTTATTGATATATAACCCAAATACTGACAAAAATTTTGTGTAATTCAGGAAGGTATAATTCAGGAACGTATCAAACCAAGCAATTAAACAACATAAAAACCACGTCAAAAGATTAACCCAAAAATCCTTGATTAACTCCCTTAAATATTTCTGGAAATAGGCCAATCATCTAACAGACAAAAACAACCAGGGGGCCTCTCATTACACTTCACCTATGTTCTTAGCCTTAGAGTTTCTGTAGGAATTCACAAAACCTGCCTAGAGCTGACGTTATTGCTTCAAATCTCTCCACTAGCCTTGAACCACCACCCTACTTTTTCCAGTTCCACCTGACAAAAATCAGAGACAGAGCCAGTTCTTCAGCAAATGAAGTTTGGCAGTGCTGCTGGAGCAGATGACATCCATCCTTGGTACAGTTACTACTGTAGGGAATACAGCACTTCCTCTGCAACACATATACATTGTGTGCCTAACACAAAACCCTGTGCTAGACAAATGGAGGCTGGCTATATAAAACCCACTGCCTAAACAACCCAGCCCTACCAAACTCACTCAATACCATCTGATATCCATCCTGATGAGCTTTGGTAAAATTTAGGATAACATCATACACACTCAAATTACACAATACATTTGTAAATTCAATCTTCTCTCCAGCAAATAACATGGGTTTTGGTCTGAACAGAGCACACTATCCTAATTATGGACTCTTACAGATTAAATCTTCCTAGGTTAACTTACATATTTATTGACCTTAACAAGGCATTCAGTATTGGCATTAGCCCTGATGCCCAACTGTGATTCAAAAGTTATCTGTCAAATCATTAATTCAGTGTCAAAACTGCAGTCATCATGTTTCCCCTTAGCCAAAATGTAATGGCATGGTCCACAAGGGTCTATACATGTCCTACTCCTTTTCATCTGCATCAACAAACTATCCCTATTTTTCCTTAACATTACAGTCTCACTTTATGGAAATTATGTGGTACTATGTCAGTCAAATCAGTCTCTCTCAGTATTACAGAAAAAAATAGTATAATCTGATTTCCTCTTTGTAATCCACTAGATGAATAACAAAAAAATGATGACTCATCCAAAACAAAAACTATACTTTTCGGTAGCAAATACAAATTAAGGAAAATGTCCTGTGCATTAAAACTTGCTGACCACAACAAAATTGCACTGAAAATACTAAATTAAATATCTAGGACTTTGGCTAGAACCAGCTGTCACCCCCCACTTAGACAATACAAAGAATAAGACAAATCCATTAGTATTCTACATCAGCAAAATCAAACCCTTCTCAAAGGCTTCAAAAATATCAGTAGAAAAAGGCATTTTACTCTCCCAACTAAAATACAGACTTAATTACACTGTAATTCAAATACTCAACAGCAAAATCTTCAGGTTTATAATATTTTTACCAAAAAAAAAAGCAGCACTGCAAAAAAAAAAAAAAAGCAAAATGGCTCTCAACCAAAGGGCAGGCCTTTTGCTTTGCTCACAGCTATTAAACTTCCTACAAAACACTAGCGGAAAAATGAGACTCCACATTCTAATCCTACAACCCTAGAAACCTACATGATTCAGCACCCACATTGTAGGACCCTAAAATAAATGCAAATGTACAGAAAAAAGATTTCTCACTAGTACACGCTAACGTTTGGAAATATGTTCTATCCCATCTTAAATAAACATTCTCTTGCACAAACGTTCACTCATGACTAAAAACAAACCTGCATAAAATAGCAAAATGCCAATGACATTACTCTACTGACACAGACTAATTAGACCATGTATTTTAGTCAGTGCATGCTTTCATCTCTGATCTCTCAGCTTTAACTCTTTCATTCTTGGTTCCTATGACCATGACGTCTCTATGACCATATTTTACATGATTGCATATCTATACATATATGTATATATACACCTACACACATATATTTTACATTTGTTTACTGGGATGGTCTGACTGGACACAGGTCCTTTTTCAGCGGAGGCCCAAAGAGAAAAGCTCCAGTATTAGAATTACAAGCATTGCAGAAGTTGACAAATATGTGAGGAATAATGAAAAATATTCACAAAACAACAGTTACATAGTGATGGACAATACAATTCTCTAGAGCTAAACATTTAGATCATACATAACACATAATATATACAATTTAAATGAGAATGGGACTAGTTTATGGACAGTTGAGGTCAAATATTGGAGTAAGATCACTTAAAGAGAACTGAGGTAAGCCCTATCCAGGACAGTTTTAAGAACAGAGCCAAGTGTCTATTAAGTGTGATTTTAGGAGTTTGATACATTGTAGTATAGAGCAGTTGGAGGTTATAGGGGTTGGCAGTTTATTCAATATTTTAGGAATGAAGTCTGAAAAGACTGATTCCCCAGTGAAGTTGTTACCTTTGGTGATGCCTAGAAGGAGTTTGTTACTGGAACGGAGGGATCTAGAAGTGGTGTATGGTTGTATAAGATGTTGGAAAGCAAGGGGTTTTATCTGGTTGATGCAATATTTTGTAAGCAAAGGTTAACTGGTTAAAATGTAGCAGTTGGGGAAGTTCTAGCCATTTTACCTGTTTAAGAGATGTACATTGATGTATCCTATATAAGGCATCAGTGACAAACTTGGCAATTTTATTGTAACAAGATTCCAGTTTGGTTAGATCAGTTTTGTGGAGGTTGGTTAGAATTGGGGAGGTGTATAGTAGAGTTGACAAGAGATGTGTGGGAGCAATAGTAAATTTTGTATTTCTTGTTAGAAATTGTTGGTTTCTGTATAGGAGACCTAGTTTCTTGTGGACATTTTTAATGGTTTCAGCTATGTGACTATTGAATTTCAAGTTATTGTCAATTTCTATGTCGAGCAGTTTAGTGTGAGCTACTGGGGTAATAATAGTTTTATTTTTGGATAGGATATTGAAAGACAGGGAAGACAAGGGGGGTCTTGATGGGTAGAAGAGAAGAAGCTTAGTTTGGCTGGGATTTAGAATGAGTTGAGAGTTAGTCAGCCATGATTACACAGATAGAAAGGAATCTTGGGTTATGGTGTGGAGTTCTTGTAGGGAGGAGGCTGCACATATTAGAGTTGAGTCATCTGCATATTGTACCACTGTGGCATGAACTGTGGAGGTGTAGAGCTGGTTGGTGAAGAGAGAGGAATAGTAGATGTCCAAGGATGGAGTCTTGTGGAATGCCTAAGGCAACTGGGAGTAGAGGGGAAAGGTGGTGTTGCCATTGGACGGCCTCCTGTCATCCTGATAGGTAGCTTTGGAACCAGATGATACAGGAGCTACTAAGGTTTAGGTGGAAAGAACACTGATGATTGTATTGTGATTTATCATAGCAAAGACTTTTGACAAGTCCAAAAATATGGCAGATACAAACTGCACGTCATTTCTATAGTGGTTCACAGTGTTAGTAAATGACATTAGGGCTGTGGTGGTGCTGTGAGATGGGCAAAAGTCATGTTGAATGTTTGATAATAGTTTATGTGTGTGAAGGTAGTCCATGAATTGAGTATGTATGAATCTCTCTAGGATTTTAGATAAGGGTGACAGGATGATGATTGGGAGATAATTAGTAAGTTCAGTGGAATTACCTCCCTTGTGTAAAGGTAGAATGTGGGAGATTTTCCAAATAACAGGTACCAGGCTCTCTGATATTGATCTGTTCATGAGTATTGCTACTGGGTATGCTGCTGGGGTGTGGAGGAAATAGAGTTGTTGGACAGGCTCTGAGAATTCGAAAGGGATTGGATAGTTTCTGTAAAGTATTTATTGACTTGGGTAGAAATATTCTGAGTTACCGGTTGAGGATGGAGAGGGGGTAGCAGATTTACCTGGCAGAAGTATATTATTAACTGCAGCTGATAATGTTTGAGGGTTATTGTGGTGTGTGTACTGAATATTGTGATAGTAGTTGATTTTGTCTAAGTTTAACAGTTTTTTAGCTTTGTTTTGCAGTTCCAAGAATTTGTTTGGTGAAGTGGGTTTTATTTTAATGAAACTGTTCCCAAGCCTTATCCCTAGCTTTCAGTAAAGATCTGCATTCTTTACTTAGCCAGGGTGCATAGTTAGCTTTAACCCTGATGGCTCTAGGGGGTGCTTGGCAGTCTAGCATATCTAAGAAAGTGGTGTTGAAGAAGTTAACAACATCTCCTAGGGGTAGCTGTCTGAGAAGTTCCCAGTTACGGCTTTTTAGAGCAGAGCTGCCCAGGTTGAGTTTTTTTTTTTCTGAGTAAGTGGTATGGGGTTTGCTTGGTTTGGTGACTGTGGGTTCTTAGGAGAAATGTTGGCTGATGGTCACTCAGGCTGTCAGGAAGACAGCCAGCTTGAAATGTTAGGGTGGGGTTGTTGACCAGAATCCAGTCAAATACAGACTGTCGTTTGGAAGATTTCTCAGTCCTTGTAGGAGACATGATCAATTGGGTGAACCCATGGAGGTTAATATGGGATGTTGGATTCTGAAAGGAGCAGTTGAGCCAGTCAATGTTTAAGTCACCCATCAGGACTGCTTCTTGTGGGAGGGAATTGGAGAACCAGTGTAGATTATGTTCTAGTGTTGGAATGTTGTTTCCTGGTGGGATATAACCACCTATGATGGTAATGTGTTTTTTAAAGTTAATTTTTAATTTGGCAAATATAAGTTTGGCATTTTCCCAGTCAAGGATCATTAATTTTAAACAGTCAAGTATTAGGTGAGCTAGCCTCTCAGACAGCTACTCCCCTACCGCTACTTCCCTACCACTTCCAGTTTTCCTATCTTTAGGTAAAATATTGCATCTGGGAGGTACAATTTCATTGTTGTTATTGCTAGGTTTTAGCCATGTCTCTGTTAATATTACAATATTGGGAGAATAGAGGGAGAGTAGGGCATGCATATTATGGATTTTATTTCCAATACTTCTTACATTCTTACATTCATATTAAGAAGGAAAAGGGAAGAGTTGTTTCTCTGGTGTAATAGTCCAGGGTTGAATATGCTATAGTTACTTACCAAATTATGTAGGGAACTGGGACCAGGATTAGGGTGTCTATCCCTGGAGCTGTTTAATTGCTTGATAAGGTATAAAAGGAGTTTGGCAAGCTTGTTTTGTAGCTTGGCATGTTTTTGGCAGGTTTGGGATGTGGTTGTTAGAAGTTGGAATTTGCTTGAATGGTAATCTATGTGGTTAGTATGGAAAAGGGTTGGGGCTATTGTATAATTTAATGGTTTATTTAGGTGGGATAGTGAAGAGGTTTGCCAGGCTGGGGGTATGGTGGATTTTAGTAGAGTATAATGTGAGGTGAGGGAGCACAGGAATAGCAGCAGTAAGACAGTGGTGATGTGGAGGGCTGTTAGGAGTAAGTGTTTCATACTGAAGTGATGCATTTTATTAGAGTACTTCGCAGTTTTAGAGTTCAGAGTGTAATGTGTCTAATAAGAGTTGGTAGCTGATAATTTATATGAGTAGTGTTTTGTAAGTGGGTAAAAGGCGTATGATGTTCTGATTTAGGTACTGATAAGTGATGAGTAGTTGCAGTTTATAACAGGTTTAGTTATTTAATCTGATTAGTGGAGGTCTGGGTTAGGATTGGCTATTGGTTTGTGGGCAGGGCCTGGAAAGTATAAATCTAGATGGAGTGGGGGCGTGTGAGAAATGGGTAGGGTAGGGGGAGCAAAGTGAGCCCAAGCATAGCGAGGGCAAATGGAGTGGGGCCTCACCTGTGGGAGATTTGTGCAAAAACAATCAGTAAGTGAGGTAATTTGATATTGTTAAAGTTAGGAAGGTAAGCTAGTATCAGGTTCTGGTGGTTTTTAAGAGCCATATTTTAAACATACTTAGGATTTAATTTTCAGGTATAAGATCTCAGGATGTCTGTCGGTAAAGGCTGACTTGCTTGCCATAAATGGGACCATGGAATGGATTGCTGTAAGTTCTTTTAGTTAGATGGTATGGTTTTATTAAAACCCCAGGATGGAGTAATGCAGAAACTTTATTCAGAGTTTAATTTTCAGGTATAAGATCTTAGGCTGTCTGTCAGTAAAGGTTGAGTTGCTTGCTGTAAATGAGACTGCGGAATGGATTGTTGTAAGTTCTTTTAGTTAGATGGTATGGTTTTAAAGGCAGTCCTCTGGTTAAGGACGAGATACATTTTTAGTCTGTCCTTAAGTCAAATTTGAATGCAAGTTGAAACATGTACATATGGTTCTTATTAAATGTCACTTAGTCAAATGCTTGCCTCAGTCTAGTACTTATTTTAGTTTTCTTTGCATATAAAACACTTTAGAAACACTCCCAAACAAAAAAATCTTACTTCCTGTCAACAAAGCTGGTTAAAGACATCTTGTTATTAAATGCAGTGTTTATGTGGACTTTTGCACACACACACACACACACACACACACACACACACACACACACACACACACACACACACCTCTCAACTGTAGAGATATATGCAGAATGTCCAGATTTTTGCCTCTTATTTTTGGTCCATTTTTCATAAAATTGTGGTTGTTTAGCAAAAGTCTGTCAACTGTACAGATTTTCACAGAATGTCCAGATTTTTGAGCTCATAATTTTGGTCTGTTCCTCATAAAATCTGTGTTTTTCTGACAAATTACTGGGATGATCTGATGACTGAAGTCACTAAATAATGACATACATTTGAGTTTCAGACTTCAGATCCTACAGACAATGTATGTTAAAACAAATCCTGTTATTTTAGCAACTTTCTAAGCTTATAAGAGACATATTTCAAATATGTCCCTATTTTTGGGCCTTTGTCCCCCCAATTTTGTCAGGCTTTCTCCAGATTTCTTGCACTGACAGGTTGATAGGTATGTTAAAGACTGAAGTTAGAAAATAATGACAGATATTTGTGTTTCAGAATTCATACCCTTCAGAAAATTCATCATCATCATCTTCTTTCAGCTGTTCCCATTAGGGGTCACCACAGCGGATCATCTGTTTCCATTTCTTCCTGTCCTCTGCATCTTGCTCTGTCACACCAACCACCAGCATGTCCTCTCTCACCACATCCATAAATTTCCATTTCTTCCTGTCCTCTGCATCTTGCTCTGTCACACCAACCACCTGCATGTCCTCTCTCACCACATCCATAAACCTTATCTTAGGCCTTCCTCTTTTCCTGTTTCCTGGTAGCTTCATCCTCAGCATCTTTTTCCCAATATACTCAGCATCCCTCCTTAGCACATGTCCAAACCAACTTAATCTTGCCTCTCTGGCTTTGTCTCCAAATCTTCCAACCTGGGCTGACCCTCTAATATACTTATTCCTAACCCTGTCCACCCTCGTCATACCCAGTGCAAATCTTAACATCTTTAACTCTGCCACATCCAGCTCTAACTCCTGCCTTTTTGTCAATGCCACTGTCTCCAACCCATATAACATAGCTGGTCTCACCACCCTCTTGTAGACCTTCCCTTTCACTCTTACTGATCACAATGTCATCTGCAAACATCATAGTCTACGGGAACTCCTGTCTGATCTCTTCTGTCAACCTGTCCATCACCATTGCAAATAAGAAAGGGTTCAGAGCTGATCCTTTATGTAATCCCACCTCCACCTTAAACACATCCGTTACTTCCACCGCAGACCTCACCACTGTCACTCTACCCTCGTACATATCCTGTACCAATCTTACCTACTTCTCTGACACTCACAACTTCCTCATGCAATACCA